>NW_027181881.1:32436120-32627091 GCF_029961685.1 Aristolochia californica | reverse complement strand
GGGATACATGAAATACATTATGTATCTTTGCCTCGGGTGGTAGCTGCAAGCGGTAGGCCACGGGGCCAATGGACCATAATATTTTGGAGAAAGCTTGTGGCACTTGGAGGCAGTCAGTGACAGCTAGCGGTAGTGTTGGAGCTTTAACTACACATAATCTCCTAGGGAATAATATACCTCTTGGTGATTCTTATCATAATAGAACTTCATAGAGTGCTGGGCCTCCTGGAGATTAGTACGCACCTCAGTGAGCATAGCGTCTCTTTCAGCTAACGCTTGGTCCAAAGTGGTCACTTTGGATGCCCTTGGTTCATAGGATAACAAATGATGTGGATCTCTGCCATAAACTACCCCGAAAGGAGTAGTTCCTAGTGTGTTGTGGTAAGAGGTGCTATAGAAAAAATCTGCCCAAGAAAGCCACTTAACCCACTGTTTAGGTGAGTGCCCCACAAAACAGCGAAGATACATTTTGATCATACGATTGACGACCTTGGTTTGTCCATCAGTCTGTGGATGATATGCAGAAGAGAATGCCAATTGGGTGCCATGTAACTTGAATAATTCTTTCCAAAAGGTACTGGTAAAAATGGCATCCATGTCACTGATAATGGATGCTGGAATTCCGTGTAATGGGACAATGTGGTCCATAAATAACAGAGCTACATGAACAGCAGTATATGGGTGTGCCAAAGAAATGAAGTGACCATATTTTGAAAAATGGTCAACCACAACTAATATCACGGATTTACCTGATTAAGTTGGAAGGCCATCAATGAAATCCATGGAAATGTTGGACCAGATTTGAGACAGTAGCTGCAGAGGTTGTAGTAGACCAGCAGGACTTAAAGATTCGGCCTTGTTTCATTGACAAATCTGACAAGCAGCTACATAATCAGCAATTGTGCTCTTCATACCCCTCCAATAAAATTCCCGACTGATTTGGAAATATGTTTTCTGTCGACCTTCATGTGTGCTACCATGGGGAGAGGACAAAATGGTGTGAAGAAGTGGGGACGTGTGATGCATAAAATCTTGTTTTTGTATAGGATAAGACGATCCTGAATCGTCCAATGACTAGCTGTTGTCCCTTACTGAATATCCTGATATAAGCCCTGAACCAATGCTACCCAAAAGACCGGCCTATTAGGAGCAGAAGACATAGTACTTAACCCAGGACCATAACATCACACCCCACCTTCACGAGCCGACGACCACGACAACGCAACAACACTGGCCCAACCGCGATAATACCTAGATGAGACCAGTCTTTTAAGTAGTATTGGCTAGGTGTTTAACATGAAATGTTAAGCCCCTACCCAATACTACCCAAAAGACCGGCCAGTTAGGAGCGGAAGACTTAGGTACTTAACCCAGGACCATAACATCACACCCCACCTTCGCGAGCCGACGACCACGGTGGCGCAACAACACTGGCATAACCGCGATAATACCTAGATGCGACCTACCAGTATTTTAATCTGGCCTTTGCGCGTCCCGGGACTCGAACTCGCGACGTAGGAGCCCGCTCTGATACCAAATTTAAGCCCCTAGCCAATACTACCCAAAAGACCGGCCTGTTAGGAGCGGAAGACATAAGTACTTAACCTAGGACCATAACAAACATCCACTATCAAAATTTAACAACTGATCATCAATGCAAGCATATATCAATTCACACTGGAGTATTCACCATTGGAACTATCTTCCTCTCTCCTTTCATAGTTAATTAAAAAATAATTAATCCTAACTACTAAAAAACCCAAGACAAGAGCTAAAGGTTTAATCTAGCAGTAACCTTAAGAATTAGAGAGGTCAATGAAGCTAAAAAACACAAGCACAAGAGGCTACATTTAATTTAGTCCAACGTTCTTCTCAAGATCTAATAATTCCTGATGCAGTAAATCATCAAATCTCGATTGCTTCTCAGGTTAGAGGGATCAAACAATTACAGATTTGATATCTAACCTAGCAGTAGATTGCAACAAGTAATAAACTAGTAGGCCTCTTAGTGATTAGACGAGACAATCATGAAGGAAAATTACAGAAGAACATCAGATACTCAAAACATAAATTGAATGATGAAAACAAATCAGATCTCACAGTAGTATTGATTCTGATGGCTTCAATTTCCTTTGACCAAGTCTGAAACTTTAGCCATAGAGGGCTTTGAAGAAATCTGAAGAAAAAAACTAGTGAAAAGAGAGAGGATAAGCTGGAGAAGAGAAAATGAGGTTAGGGGCGCTGAACTCCTTCTCTCCTTTTTATTTCCCTTCTTTCTCCCAGTTTAGGGTTTTTTTTTTGTGCATCCGGTCTGGATCACGGTGAACGTGCTGTGACTTCAAGTCCGGTGTCGACTTGGATGCAGCCAGTATCGGTCAAAAGTCAAAACATAAATGTTGTAGAAATTTTTCTTGGCATTCCATAGAATATTGAATCATCTCCATCAGAGCTTGAATGAGAGATTTA
Organism: Aristolochia californica; assembly: GCF_029961685.1. NCBI lineage: Eukaryota > Viridiplantae > Streptophyta > Magnoliopsida > Piperales > Aristolochiaceae > Aristolochia > Aristolochia californica. The sequence continues at coordinate 32,624,625 of NW_027181881.1, read as the reverse complement.
TTCTTATATTACCAAGCAATGTCGAAACTGTTCAGAATCGCCCAATTAACTTTGTTTTGCATTTAATGCATCCATTTGCATCCTAAATCTAAATATAAGAATAAAAAGTATATTTAGGCACCAAATAATTATAAAATCCTAAACATGAAGGGAATAAAATATGACATTTTTCATTCTCATCAAGAGGTTTAGCATAAAGGATAAGAAATCATATTTATGAAATTTCAATAAGTAATCTATTAGGTTCTTCCCGAGCCATGGATCGAGTCACCCTTCTTTCCTCTCTTCCCTCCATGGTTTTTCTTGACGCTGGAAGAGGATTCTTGTTTCTGGAACATGGAATGATGGAAATCAAATAGAATGATGGAGCTTTGAAGGAAGCTCGACCTGGACCTCAGAGGGAGAATCCGACCTAGACCTCTGAGGGAGAATCTGACCTGTTTACTCTAATTTTCTCAATACTTGCTTTCTCCTTCCCTTGATGTCCCCCTAAATAGGATTAAGGATGGAATTAAAAAAGTGACCCATAGGTCAAGTGGTTCACGCTACATTACATCTAAATCAAACCAAACAAAGTAAACCAAACCAAACCAATTGAAATTACATTAAAAGCAAATTGATATAATTTAATTCCTATGCCTGTGGATAACTCGTGATGCTATGGAGTCCATAACATCACTAACATCACCCCTCTCCTGGAGAAAGAGCTTGTCCTCAAGCTCGATGTAGGGGTAGGGGTGCGGAACGCAGCTAATGGCTCCCACGTCATGTCATTGGGATCAGTATCAACCCATTGCACTAGGATCTCCCAATCACCCTGAATGTGGCGAACTTGTAATACCAGTGCTGGATGAGAAAGGACATGTGCCTCATGTAGTGGGGTAGAGGTGTGTGCAGCAAGGGAGAATCACCTTGAAAGGCCTTCAGTTGGGAGACATGAAACACATTGTGAATCTTGGCCTGTGGCGGAAGTTGCAAGCTATAGGCAACTGTACCAATGAGGTCCATAACCTGACAAGGATCATAATATTTTGGAGAGAGCTTGTGGTATTTGGAGGCTGTTAGCGACAACTGCCTGTAGTGTTGGAGATGCAGCCATACATAATCTCTTGGAGAAAAGAAGACTTCCCGGTGCTTCTTGTCATAATACTACTTCATAGTATGTTGTGCCTCCTGGAGATGAGTACTCACCTCAGTGAGCAAGGTGTCTCTTTCAGCTAATGCTTGGTCCAAAGTGCCGACCTTAGAGGCACCCGGTTCATATGATAAAAGGTTGGGTGGGTCTCTACCATTTACTACCTTGAATGGGGTTGTGCCGAGTGTGCTGTGGTAGGAGGTGTTGTAACAGAATTCAGCCCAAGCGAGCCACTTAACCCACCTTTTAGGTGAGTCCCCCACGAAATAACGAAGATACATTTCAATTGTTCTATTGATGACTTATGTCTGACCATCAGTCTGCGGATGGTAGGCTGCAGAGAATGCTAACGTTGTGCCCTGCAGCTTGAATAGTTCTTTCCAGAATGTACTGGTAAAGATGGCATCCCTGTCACTGGTAATGGAAATTTGGCATCCCATGTAAGCGGACAATATTATCGATAAAGAGCTGAGCGACCTGAGCTGCAGTGTAAGGATGCGCCAGAGGGATGAAATGCCAATACTTTGAGAAACGATCAACCACTACAAAGATAACGGATTTTCCTGACGAAGAGGGAAGTCCATCTATGAAGTCCATAGAAATATCAAACCAGACTTGTGACGGCCGCTGAAGTGGTTGGAGCAACCCAGCTGGACTTAATGATTCAAGTTTATTCCGTTGACAAATCTGACAAGCCGCCACATAATTGGCTATACTGCGCTTCATGCTCCTCCAATAAAATTCCCGACTGATCCGGAAATATGTTTTTTGTTGGCCCTCATGTGTACTGTCATGGAAGGAGGCTAAAATGCTATGAATCAGTGGGGACGTGTGGTGTAGAAAGATTATATTTTTGTAGAGGACCAGGTTGTCCTTAACCATCCAATGGGTTGCAGCTGTTCCCTGTTGAATCTCATGATATAAAGCTATAATTTTTGGGTATTGTTGTGCCTCTTCCCGTATAGAATCCAACAAGAGAGCTCTAGGCTGACTTATGACATGTAATTGCGGCTTTGGAATGTCTCGGCGAGATAAAACATCAACCCCCACATTCAAACTCCCAGTTTTATACTCTACAGTAAAGTCAAACCCCATAAGTTTAATTAACCAATACTGTTGCGGTGAGGTAGTGAGGCACTGCTCAAGCAGATACTTGAGGCTGCAATGTTCAGTACGAATCAGAAATGGGCTTCCCCAGAGATGAGGCCACCAATGTTGTATAGCTTTCACTAATCCGATCAATTACCTCTCATAAGCTGCTAACTTGTGGTGGTGTTGGCCAAGTTGGCGGCTAAAATAAGCAATTGGGTGTCCCTGTTGGTGTAACATTGCACCAAAACCGCCCCCCGAAGCATCACATTCCACAACAAATGACTCATTGAAGTCGAGTAGCTGCAAAACTGGGGCGGATGATAAGGCTTCTTTCAATTGCTGAAAGGAATGAGCCGCTGTCTCTGACCCGGTAAAGGCATTTTTCTTGAGTAGGTTGTTGAGTGGAGCTGCAATCTGGCCATAGCTGCGAATAAATTTTTTGTAATACCCATCTAGGCCCAAAAATCCCCTTAAGGCTGTAATGGATGTGGGAGGAGGCCAATCTGTGACGGCCTATATCTTACTCTGGTCTACTTTCACCCCAACTGCTGAAATAACGTGGCCCAAGTATGCCACTTCGGAAGTTCCCATAGAACATTTGGACTGATTTAAAACCAAATGATGTGAGTGGATAAGAGAAAATACCCGGTGAAGGCGCTGAAGATGCTCTTCCCAACTGTTGCTATAGACCAAAATATCGTCGAAAAATACCAAAATGTATTTCCTCAAGAGAGAGGAAAATACCTCATTCATGAGGGTCTGGAAGGTGGAAGGCGCATTTGAGAGACCAAATAACATTACGAGGAACTCGAAATGGCCGTGATGCATGCGGAATGCTGTTTTCTCCACATCTGATGGGTGAACTCGGATTTGATGATAGCCAGATTTCAAATCGAGTTTGATAAAAATAGTAGCTTCATGTAGCTCATCTTGCAACTCTTCCACCACTGGGATGGGAAATTTATCTTTAACGGTATGCGCATTGAGTTGCCTGTAATCAACACAAAACCTCCATAACTTATCATGCTTGCATACCAGTAATACCGATGAGGAAAAAGGAGACCTACTGGGCTGAATAATACCCTGGGCTAGCATTTTCTGTCACTGCCTTTCAATCTCATCCTTCTGTAAGTGGGGTAAAGATAAGGACGCACCATTACAGGCTCAGTGCCCATTTTCAAACGGATACGGTGATCACAGTGCCTAATTGGCGATAAAGCAGTAGGGTCCTAAAAGATATCCTCAAAGTCTGTAAGTAATTGAGTTAACTTACAGTTGGCCGTGGTCTGGACCTGAACACCCTATAGTGCGTAGGGCACTGGTGCTTGGGTGCCATGCAATATAATCTGACGGTGGTCCTCTGTAAAGGACATGGTCAGAGCTTGAAAATCCCATAGTATTGGCCCCAACAGTTGTAGCCATTTAATTCCCAGTACCAAATCGAATCCTAAAAGTGGAATCACCAGGAAATATGCAATAAATGTGTGTCCCTCAATATCAAAGTGTGTGGCTGGAGATATAACCACACTATTAATTTTAGCCCCATTGGCTACTGATATAGAAAGGCCAGTCTATTGCTGGACCACTAACCCAAGTTGCTCTGCCGCCGGCTGACTGATGAAATTATGTGTACTACCCAAGTCAACTAAAGCCGGTAACTTTAGATGATGTAACTGGGATTTAAACTGCATGGTACTAGAACTGCATAGACCAGTCATGGCATGAAGGGAAATCTCTGGACCCTCTTGGTCTATCTCCACAATCTCCTCCTCTGGTAGTATGTCGTCACCATCCTCCCACAGACATATACTGAATAATTTTTTGCAATGGTGACCATATACATATTGTTCATCATAGTTAAAACAAAGGCCCTTGGCCTTTCTCTGATCCATTTCCTATCTGTTCATATTTTTGAAGTAAGGAGCAGGTGGAGCCGAGTTAGAGTTGTCTGGGCGTGGGGCTGCACTGGCTCCAGAACGTGGAGGTCCATAATAAGGGGTTGGCACAGTGGCATTGGGCCTTCCTGGCCAAGTTAGTTTTCTGATCAGTGACTCCTTTAGAAACCGCTGCTTGTGCTCAATTGACTTGGCTAAATTCAGAGCGTGGTCCAAATCTGTAGGACCATGTAATTCAACTTCCAGTCTCAAAGCTCCTGTCAAACCTGTAGTAAAAATATGAACATACTGGGTGTGACTGACAAACTGGTTTGCTCGGGCTAACCTTTCATGAAGGTCTTTCGATACACTTCTAGTGATCCAGTTTGCTTGTAATTGATTAATTCACCCAATGGATTGCTACTAGTTGGAGGACCAAACCTCATCATGCAAGACTGCCTAAAGGTTGCCCAATCCTGAACCAATTGGTCATTTCGGAATTGGTGGTACCATAGAAGCGCTTCATCGAGCATGTGATAGGGCGCAAAATAAACTTTCTCATCCGTAGGTGTTTTTTTTATGATAAAAGAACTGATCACACTTGGCTAACCAAATCAAGGGGTCCTTAGACCCATCATATGTAGGAAAGTCAAGTTTTAAATACTTGGGAACCTTATTTGGTCCCTGAGCGACAGGCCCCAAATGGGGATTGTGATGACGCATTGGTGGTTGTGGGGGAGGTGGTCGGTGGAATTGATGGTGGTCGGCCAGTGGAGAGTAGGCTGCCGGTGGTTGTGCTCGTGTACCATAGTCATCTTGTCACCAGAGGAGAGCTTGGATGGCAGCATCCATGGATTTTATGTCCTCACGCAGGTCAGAGGTTGTCTAACACACTTCTTCTAGGGATTGAGCCTGAAGGTCTGTCCTCTGCCGATTATCTTCAACTAATTGCCTCAAATCCTTAGGGGAAGAGGAATCCCCAAGGGTGGACCTGTTTGATAGCAAGATGTTAGGTTATTCACGAGCCATGGATCGAGTCACCCTTCTTTCCTCTCTTCCCTCCATGGTTGTTCTTGACACTGGAAGAGGATTCTTGTTTTTGGAACGTGGAATGATGGAAATCAAATAGAATGATGGAGTTTTGAAGGAAGCTCAACTTGGACCTTAGAGGGAGAATCCGACCTAGACCTCTGAGGGAGAATCTGACCTGTTTACTCTAATTTTCTCAATACTTGCTTTCTTCTTCCCTTGACATCCCCCTAAATAGGATTGAGGATGGAATTACAAAAGTGACCCATAGGTCAAGTGGTTCATGCCACATTACATCTAAACCAAACCAAACCAAATGAAATTACATTAAAAGTAAATTGACATAATTTAATTCCTATGCCTGTGGATAACTCGTGATGCTATGGAGTCCATAACATAATCACTCATGATAGGCTCAACACAAATCTTCTTTATCAGGGAATTCCCACAGAATTATAATTCTTTATATAAAAATTTCAATATAAACTGGTCTCGGTCAAAGATTTTTCAAAAGCGACAAAACTGCCTTGGTAACTTCTTCTAATCCAAGATGCATATATTTATATAATCTTATAAAATGAAGCATTCATAAACACATCTCTAAACCATCTTCTAACATCTGAAAACCAGTAGCATAAATTAATAATATCAGAAACAAAAAAAAAACATAGCTCATGAGCTTCAATCTTGCTTCGTAAGGTGCCTTCTTTAAGTGGCTTTGATCATATCTTCTTAGAGCATTACCTTGATGTGAGGATCCTAAATTTGATGTTCTAATACCATGTTGAATTTAGGACCCCATTAATAATATCTTGATCAAGGTGAGAGAGGGAAAGAAAAAAAACAAGAAGGAGAGAGAGAGCTCTCGTGTAGAGAGGAAAGAAGAAGAAAAGAAGAAGGAGAAGGAGAAGGAACTCTACACGAGAGATTGAGAGGAGAGAACTCCTTGCTTTGATGATATTATTATGAATACAAGCTCCTCTATTTATAGTGGAGGAGTGATAGAATTTATGTACACTTACCAAAGATAATTCAACTCAATTTAGATGATTTCATCAAAGGAGTACATACTCTCCTTGTCCATAAGTCAAAAGTGTTACTCTATTTTCTTTAATTCATACTAATGTTTGGGGACCCTTGAGTGTCTCCAACATTTCTCAAGCAAAATATTTTATTACATTTATTGATGATTTCACACTTGGTTGTATATATTTAAGGAGCGTTCTAAGATACCATTTAGTTTTAAGTCATTTCATGCTATGGTACTCACACAATTTGGTCAGAAAATAAAAATTCTCCAGTGTGATAATGCCAAAGAATATGTTTCTGTTAGAAGATAAGCTCAAGCCCGCACGACCAAGGAAGGCCCACATATCTGAGATTATTATAAGATGGGTCACACGACCAAGGAAAGCCCACAAGATGGGCCCAAGCCCATAAGAAGTAGGACCCACAATGATTACCATGAGTTGTCATCCTTATCACATCAGTTGGAAGATCAAGGACTCACAAAATTATCTTATCTTATGGTCACGTCAAAGAAGAGTTTTAGTTTGAGTTATGTTTGTCTTTTATCTATATTGAGTTATTTATTTATGTTAGGACTTATCTTTCAGTGTTAGAGTTTGGGTGTAATTGGGACAAGGGTAGTTTTATTGTAATTGGACTTTACTACCTTCCTGTATTATACATAAAGGTTTATGTACTCTGATTACAAAAAGTTATTGATGTCAATGATGCATTTCACTTTTCCATAAATTCAACATGGTATCAGAGCAGGTTCTATATTGAGTTCCCTCGCCATGGATCATGTCACCCGACGATCTCCCCTTGATTCCAGATTGGACTACTTCATTAGAGAGGCTTTAGGATTCTTTGAACGACCAATTTCGATAAACAAATGAGCTTTCGAAGGAAGCTCCACCTTGGACCTCGTCAGAGAGAGAATATGATCTCATCTACTTCTAATTTTGATCAATACTTGCTTTCATTCATCATCCTACCTCCCTATAAAGATTAGGGAACGCACACCAACAAAGGCCAATGAAAGGGCCATAAGTTTGAAGGAAATTACATCAATACCTATTAATTGAAAAAGCTGGAAATTACATAAGCTACCCTCTACGTCTACTAGTTACTCTAGATGCTATGGAGTCCATAACATCACCCCCTCCTGAAAAAAGAGCTTGTCCTCAAGCTCAAAGGTGGGGTAGAGGGCCCGGAATTCCTCGAGTGGTTCCCAGGAGGCTACTAGTAGATTTGTGTCAGCCCACTGGACTAAAATCTCCCACAATCCCTGGACTTTGTGAGTAGGCAATACATTTTGTGGGGTTGGAAGAGCACGACTCTCGTGAACTGGTGGCAAGGGTGTGCGAAGCATTAGTGAGTCTCTGCAAAATGGCTTCAAGAGAGAGATATGGAAGACATCATGGATCTTGGCGTCTGGTAGGAGTTTTAGACGATAAGCAACACTAACAATACGAGCCAACACCTGAAAGGGGCCATAATATTTGGGAGAAAGTTTGTGGCGTTTGGCTGCTATAATGGAAAGTTGGCGGTAAGGTTGAAGTTTAATCCATACATAATCTCCCGGAGAAAAAGAAAGGTCATGGTGACCCTTGTCATAATAGTGCTTCATAGTGTCTTGAGCTTTCTGCAAGTGAACTTTGACATGTGCAAGCATAGTAGCCCGTTCCCCCAAAGCCTGGTCTAGCATCGTTACTCGAGATGAACCCGGTTCATAAGATAAGAGACGAGGGGGGTTGCACCCATATACCACCCTGAAGGGTGTGGTGCCCAGTGTTGTGTGGTAATAGGTATTATAACAATACTCTGCTCAGGCTAGCCAGTGTACCCAACGTTTGGGAGTGTCCCCCACAAAACGTCACAAATAGATCTCAATAGTGCGGTTGACCACTTCAGTTTGGCCATCTGTTTGAGGGTGGTATGCAGACGAGAAAGCCAATTTGGTGCCCTATAATTTGAATAGTTCTTTCCAGAAGGTACTTGTGAATATTGCATGTCTGTCACTTGTGATGGATTGTGGTAAGCCATGCAGGAGGACAATCTGGTCCATGAAAATCTGAACGACATGTGTTGCCGTATAAGGATACGCCAGGGCAAGGAAGTGCCCATATTTGGAAAACCTATCCACCACTACAAAAATAATAGATTTTTAGGAAGAGTTTGGAAGGCCTTCTATAAAATCCATGAAAATATTTGCCCATACCTGTGAAGGTAGCTGAAGAGGTTACAACAGGCCTGCAAGGTGTAAGGATTCTGCTTTGTTTCGTTGGTAAACTTGGCACGCAGATACATATTCAGCTATCATACATTTCATGCCCCTCCAATAGAAATCACGACTAATACGAAAATATGTCGTCTGCTGGCCCTCATGAGTGCTGTCGTGAAAGGAAGATATAATGCTGCTGAGTAGTGCAGAAGTGTGATGGAGATAAATGCGATTCTTATATAATATGAGGCGGTCCTGAATTTCCCAACTGCTGTCCATAGTGCGTTGATCAATTTTTTGATACAGTTCCATAAGCTCTGGATGATACTGAATTTCAACTTTGATTGAATCGAGCAAAAGAACCCGGGGATAATTGATAGCATGTAGATGTGGTTCCAACATATCTCGGCGAGATAGGACATCTGCCCCCCTATTAAGGTGGCTGGGTTTGTACTCCACCTGAAACCAATGTTGTTGTGGGGATGTAGTGATACGTTGCTCCAACAAGTATTTCAAACTGCAGTGGTCGGTCCGGATCACAAAGTGGCGACCCCAAAGATAGGGCCTCCAATGTTGAATGGTTTTGGCTGAGCCAATAAGTTCCCTTTCATACGCAGCTAATTTGTGTTGGTGCGGGGCAAGGTGGTGGCTGAAGTATGCTATGGGATGACTGTGTTGTTGTAAGACTGCGCCAATGCCCCCTCTGGACGCATCACATTCAATAAAAAATGGTTCTTCAAAATTTGGTAGTTGGAGAACCAGTGCAGAGGCTATAGCATGTTTCAACTACTGAAAAGAGGAATCTGCTATCGCCGACCATGTGAAGGCATTACGCTTAATTAAGTTGTTAAGCGGCGCCGCAATCTGGCCATAGTCATGAATGAACTTCCTGTAATATCCGACCAGGCCTAAAAGCTTCGGTAAAGCCGTGACGAAATGTGGAGTAGGCCAAACAATCACTGTTTGTATTTTGCTGGTGTCCACTTTAATCCCAGAGACTGAGATGACATGACCCAAATAAGCGACCTCTGGGGTACCCATAGCGCATTTGGATTTATTGAGGAATAAATGATGGGAATGCAGGAGGTTGAATACTTCGCGCAAGTGCTGAATGTGTTCTTCCCAATTCTTACTATATATTAATATATCATCAAAGAATACTAGAACATATTTGTGTAAGAATGGGCGAAATACCTCGTTCATAAGTGCCTGAAAGGTGGAAGGGGCGTTGGACAGCCCAAATGGCATAACCAAGAACTCAAAATGACCATGATGCGTACGGAATGCAGTTTTTTCAACATCGTCAGGGTGTACCCAAATCTGATGGTAGCCGAATTTCAAGTCCAGCTTAGTGAATAATTCTGCCCCATGTAACTCATCCAATAGTTCTTCCTCCACTGGTATTTGAAATTTATCCTTTATCGTATGAGTGTTGAGCTCTTTGTAGTCTACACAAAAGCGCCAAGAGTAGTCATGTTTTTTGACCAACAACACTGGCAACGAAAATGGTGAGTGGCTGGGCTAAATAATTCCTTGAGCTAACATATGTTGACATTGGCGCTCTATCTCATCTTTCTGAAAATGTGGTTAGCGGTATGGACGCACCACTACTAGCTCTGTGCCTAACTTAAAATGGATACGATGATCACAAGCTCGTATGGGTGGAAGTGCAGCGGGCTCCTAAAATAAGTCAACAAATTCTGTCAGGAGTGCGTTTAAATGATAGCGATCGAAGTCCATAACTTTGATATTCTGGAGAGTGCATGGTAACTTGCCATGCGTGCCATGTAATGTGAGTTGTTGGTGAGCTTGCATAAAACTCATAGTAAGGGACTTGAGATCCCATAAAATCGGACCCAACTGCTGCAACCATTTAATTCCCAATACCAAATCAAACCCAGCAAGTGGTATGACCAAAAAATCTGCCTCAAAGGTGTGTCCTTCAATAACAAATGTCACTGCTGAACATAACCCCATGCTGGTAACCTTTTCCCCATTAGCGACAGAGACTGAAATGCCAGAATTTTTTTGAAGTGGCAAGCCCAACTGTTGGGCTGCTGGTTGGCTGAGGAAATTGTGGGTGCTGCCTGAGTCTACCAGTGCAAGTAACTTGAGGTTTTGGATGCCAGTGTGGACCTGCATAGTGTTGGTGATGTGTAATCCCATCATGGCGTGAATGGAAATTGTTGGTTCTTCCACTTCAGTGTCTTCCTCCTCTACTGTTTGTGTGATATCCTATGGATCTTCCACCTCTAACCAAAACAACCTTTTGCATAAGTGCCTCGGCAGGAATATTTCATCACAATTAAAACACAACCCTTGAGCCCTTCTCTGGTCCATTTATGATTTATAAAGGCGTCGAATATATTGTGGTGGGGGTGTGGACTTGGTAGTCTCTGATGTATGGGAAGGAGGTGGCCCTTGGGGTAGAGGGGCATTGTGGGGTGGTGGGGCACCTGGTGCCACTCGGATCCTTTCATAATTCCACGCCCCAGGGATCCTTTCATAATTCTTTGCTTGGCATCCAGTGTACGTGCCAAATTCATAGCATGTGCTAAAGATGGGGGGTCATGTAATTCCACTTCTAGACGAAGTGCCTCAACTAGGCCGACAGTAAACAAATGAACATATTGACTGGGATGCACCAACTGACTGGCTCGGGCAAGCCTTTCCTGAAAGTGTTTCTGATAATTCTCGATGGAACCTATTTGCTTGAGATTGACCAAATCCCCGAGAGGATTGTTGTGTGTTGGTGGACCAAACCTCAACATACAGTAATTTTTAAAAATTTCCCAATCATACACATGATGCTCATAATTAAATTGGTGATACCACAGCTGTGCTTCGTCGAGCATGTAAAAAAGGTAGCTAAAGGAACCCTGTCCTCGGGCTGGGTTCGTTGGTTCCAAAAAACTTGGTCACACCGTTGCAATCCGAAGGCACCCCTCTCTTTCAAGAGGATTCACGGCATTAGTGGGTCCGAGGACCCATTATACATTGGGAAATCGAGTTTGGTATACCTGGGCATGGTGGAATGGTTGTACTCGTGAGTCTCCCCTGGAATTGGATGAGCTGGGAGCAAAGGAGGCATTGGGGGTGGAGGCATTGGTGACTGATCGAAATGTCTGTTGGAACTTCCAGGTAGAGGAGCATCCCATGGAACCCATTCACCGAGGCGCATATTAATTTGGAGAATAGCCTCCTTGATTTCTTGCATTTATTCGGTTTGGATGGCTGCATTCTCATTCTGAAGTGCTTGGGATTCAAGCCAAATCTCTTCAATGGAGTTGCACAAATCAGCTGGAGAGGAGGAATCACCGATGGTGGTCCTGTCTAATACCAAGTTGTTGAGTTCCCTCGCCATGGATCGTGTCACCCGACAATCTCCCCTCGATTCCAGATTGGACTACTTCGTTAGGGAGGCTTTAGGATTCTTTGAACGACCAATTTCGATAAACTAATGAGCTTTCGAAGTAAACTCCACCTTGGACCTCATCAGAGAGAGAATCAGATCTCGTCTACTTCTGAGTTTGATCAATACTTGCTTTCATTCATCAGTCGACGTCCCTATAAAGATTAGGGAACGCACACCAACAAAGGCCAACGAAAGGGCCATAAGTTTGAAGGAAATTACATCAATACCTATTAATTGAAAAAAGCTGGAAATTACATAAGCTACCGTCTACGTCTACTAGTTACTCTAGATGCTATGGAGTTCATATCATTCTGTGAGTTGACTTGGTCAACTCACGGAGGTAATGTGATCCTTTTATCTAAACCCTAAACCCTAGGTCAAGGTTCGTAGTTATTTTTTCAGTCCCTACACCCATAATTTTCTTTGCATTTTTAACCTCTCTACGTAGTTTTTCATATTGAAAAATATATTTTTATAGAAAGATATTTGAGTCTAATTTCCAAGGAAAAATGATTTGTTCCAATCTGAGTTATCTAAAGAGCGATATCAATATTTGAATGAGCGAAGGTCAGATTTCAAAAAGGTTCGAGCAGTAACAACAATCTTTAGATTCCGAGGTATTTATTGCTATCAAGAACTAGACTTTATATGGAGAAATATATATTGTTGGAAGATGGGCTCAAGCCCACGAGCTCAAGACAAGAAGCCCACACGTCAAAGGAGTGGCATATGTGTAAAATATGGTACTTTCCATAAAGATGGCATAGAAGTGTAAATATGTGTTCCTTTTATGTCTTTTGTTTTATGAAGTTGTAGCCTTAAGGGTATTATAAAACTATAAATAAAGGCATTGGCTAAGAGGTAGGGCATTGAAGCACTCTCCTCTCTTTCCACAAATTCGTCCAGCCCTCATTTTTCTTTTTGACGGAACCCTCTTCTTCCTTAATCCAAACTCTCTTCTTCCACGCTCTTCTTCTTCTCTTCTCCTTCTCTCTTCTTCTTCTTCTTCTTTCTTGTTGATCTAAAGTTCCTTTCATGAGATCCTAAATTCTACATATATCAAACGAAATATTTGTAAGTCTATTATTTTACCTATTCAACAAATTTTTTATCTGAGTTATCTACAAAGAGAAATCAATATTTGAAGCCGCAAAGGTCAGATAGAAAAAGAGGTTCAAGCGGCAGCAGAAAGCCTCAATTTCTGAGGTATTTTTTTCTCTCAATAAAGAGACTTTATGTGGAGAATTATATATCAAAATAAATATATGTAAGTGTATTTTATTACCTATTCAACCAATTCTTGGTATGAGTTTTTTATAAGGAGATATTGATCTTGGAATAGTCAATGGTCATTCTAGAAAAAAAGGAGAAACTATACGTACTTCGGCCAGATGACAGAGACCAAAATCTATCCGATTATTTGTTTTCTGATAATTATATTTTATGAAGAGATGTTATAGTTTCAGAAGAATAAAATTTTATGTCAATCTGACCTATATTTAAAGATATATTCGCATTGTAAGAATCAAAGGTCATGCTGGTATTATGTTGTATTGAAAAATTAGAATTTATGCCCATTGTTTTGAGTCACATTTTGAGTTCATATATCAGGAAAATATTTCACTTCTCCATGGTTTGAGGGATTATTTTTACATCTCTGTTATTTGGGCTTATTGCTACATCTATGATATTTGGTTCAAGCTGAGAGCATTGCCATTACCTCCCAGCTTGAGGGGGAGAAGTAGAAGAAATACAAGAAAGAGGTATTTTATTTCATATGTTGCGAATAAGTTTATGTGACCAAAATAGTCAAGAAAGGGGGAGCACAAAAGATGAAGCTTGTGCATCTAAGAATAAATTTTTGTATTGGATTATTTCATGGGTTCTTTTACAATTTTATTATTTGGTTCATGTTATATGTGCTGGAAGATGATCGTGTTATATATAGCTACTGCTATTATGTCTCTTTGGGGACATTATTATTGAAGAAGAGGTGGCCTCATATCATCATTTATTTTACCCCATAAAAAAATATCACGGTTTGGAAACCATGACGGAGGATACCCTATCAAAAAATATCACAGTTGGGAAACTATGATGAGCCATGTAAAAAATAATATCTCGGTTGGGAAACCATGACGGAGGATACCTGTCAAAAAATATCACGGTTAGGAAACCATGACGGAGGAATTATTATTACATCTATGTTGTCCCCCCCCCTCCCCCCCCCCCCCCCCCCCCCCCCCCCCCCCCCCCCCCCACCTTAATGGTTTTTAGGACTCCTACCACTTGAGAGTCGTTGTCTTGTGGAGGGACATGGTGGTGGACACTTCATAGCAATACCGATAGAGACACTACCGATAGAAGACGGAGTGTGCCCTACATTCAGCATTAGGACTGGAGTATGAAGCAAAGGCGTATAGTCTAGGAGTGATTTTACTCTCACTTATATAATACCACAGGGCCTCATGGAAGGACGCAACAGCGTGAGGGGGAATGTTGGAAGATGAAGGCATATTGGAAGATGTGCCATTTTATACAAAAATATTCTTCACATCATTTGCAACAAGCTGGGAGTTCATGTTGTTCTCTCACCCCCAACTTGAGGGGGAGTGTTGGAAGATAAGCTCAAGCCCACACGACCAAGGAAGGCCCACATATCTAAGATTATTATAAGATGGGCCACATGACCAAGGAAGGCCCACAAGATGGGCCCAAGCCCATAAGAAGTAGGACTCACTATGATTACCATGAGCTGGCATCCGTATCACATCAGTTGGAAGATCAAGAAGGACCCACAAAAGTATTTTTATCTTAGAATCACGACCAAGAAGAGTTTTAGTTTGAGTTATGTTTGTCTGTTATCATTATGTTTGGACTTATCTTTAAGTGTTAGAGTTTGGGTGTAATTGGGACAAGGGTAGTTTTATTGTAATTGGACTCTACTACCTTCCTCTATTATAAATAGAGGCTCATGTATTCTGATTACAATAAGTTATTGATGACAATGAAGTATTTCACTTTTCCATAAATTCAACACCATGAAATATCCTGGTGTTTCTAACCATGTTTATTCTATTGATGTGATTGATCCTTTCGCACAGGAAATTTTTTTCCTTGATAGAAAAGATGAATTGGAAGTTTCCATTAGTAAGCATCTTGAGAAAGAGAATGAGGAGTTAGCCTTGAGTTTTGATTTGTAGGAAACTGTTGCAGCATTGAATGATATTCCACAATTACAACAATCAGGTAACGTTCTTTATGTTGAGTTACCAATTTCTAATGAGAGGCCTTTAACCTCTGTTTTGCAGGCTCCTAGTCCAGATTTGAATCCTCTCCCCAGTCACCTCAAGTACATGTTCCTTGGAGATGGAGGAACGTTACCAGTGATCATCTTCAGTAAAATTAGTGCACCGCAATAAGAAAAGCATGTGCAAGATGACCTTCATTTCTAGGAAACATTCCTTGATGAGCAATTGCTCGCCGCGAGTGTGACATTACCTTGGTATGCAAATATTTTAAATTATTTGGTTATTAATATGTTACCTCCTGGTTTTTCTAGGGCTCAAAGAGATAAGGTCAAGAGTGATGCCAAATACTATGTGTAGGATGACCCATAATTATGGAATCATTGAGTCAAGCCAATGACAATAAACAAAGGCCCTACTTGGGAGGTAATCCAAGGGGAGTTTGTTCCTTTTTCTCTTCATTTTTGCATTTATATTTTTTTATTTGCGCCTTCTCTTTAAATTTCACCTTACATTGGGGACAATGTAAGTTCTAAGTGTGGGGGAGGGGATTTAGGTTATGTTTCAATTCTGATTTTTAAAGAAAAATCTTTGTTTTTTGTGGTTTTTAATGATTTATTGTTGTGTATGTCATGAGCAAGATTAAATTAAGCTCTTGAAAGATTCATAACATGATTGAATCAGTAATGTTCCAACTGAGAATGAATTAGTCTAGTTATTTTCTTTGAGGATGGTAGTGACTAAATTTGGTAGACAAAAGTCAATGTGATTTTGAGCCTTTAGACTGACACATCCATATCAGTCTCACTATTTTCTGTCATGAGAAATAATCTTCCATTGATTTGTTTCTCTAGAACTTCACTTGATTCTCTTTGAGGTCACATTGACACATGCATACATGAACATGATTAAGGCCCTCTTTGTTATAAGCTACATAAGCCAAATAGCCTACTTTGTAATTAATTTTTTTCCTTTTTGTTGAACACCTTTGAGCTTTATTCGTTTTGTTTTTGTGAACCCATGTTACATGCTTTAAACTTGACAAAAAAAACAAAAAAAAAATTACCCAAGCCGTAGAGCTAGTCGAGCATTGTTCATCATTATGGTTTGTATGGGTGTGCAAGAAATAAGTGTGGGGGTATCTGGATTTGTGGTATGGCCATGATTGGTGAAATGGAACATGTTTTCATCCTCAATTCATGAGTTTCATTGTTAGTAAAAAAAATGGGTGAAGAGAAAAAGTAAAGAAGAAAGGAAGTGATGGAGGGAATGGCTTTTAAAGCTACAAACTGTCTGTGTTCATAATTCTTTTAAAGCTACAAATTGTCCGTGTTCATAATTCCTACTAAAATTCCAAGAAAGGGGTCTATTTTTATGAGATAGATACAAATTGAAGAAGATGCTGAGTAGAGTGATTGATTTTACTTGTCAAATATATTCGAGCTTGAGTTGATTCATTTTTGCTCCACTAGTTTTGATGGCTTTTGAGCTACATTCCCAAATATTTCCCACCTTGATCCTAAACACCGTTACAACCCTAGAAAAGTCCTTATGATTTATGTTATGCATGTGATCTGAGTGGTGGAGAATGAGAAGATATGCACGCCTATGGTAGATCATTTTCATTGGAATGAATTTGAGAGAAACACATACCCCTCAAACACATGAGAGTCAAGTGTTTATTTATGTGAGGGTCTACTTATTTAGTTTACTCCATCTATGAATGAAAATTCTTATTAAATAATTGTAAGTTATTTAAGAATGTTTGTTCATGATATGTTATGAGTTTTGAAGAGCTTGGTTGTGTTTTATTGATGGCGTTACAACCTTGGTGCTTTTGGGAAAGTGAATTTGAGTTTTGCCCGAGGACGAGCAAAAACGAACTGTGGGGGAATTTGATGAGAATGCAAAATATCATATATTTATCCCTTAATGATTAGGCTTTTATAATTACTTGGTGCGTAAATATACTCATTATTCTTATATTTTGATTTAGGATGCAAATGGAAGCGTTAAGTGCAAACCGAAGTTAATTGGGCGATTCTGAACTGTTTTGACATTGTTTCGTAATTTGGGTATAACTCTCTCATCCGAGCTCTGATGGAGATGATTCAAGATGATATGGAATTCAAAGAAAACTTTAAACAACTTTTTTGTTTTTTATTTTGAGCAATGCTGGCTCCATCCAGGTCGAAACCTGGCTTGAAGTCGTGGCATGTGCACTGTGACCCATACCAGATGTAAGAAAAGAAAAACCCTAAACCAGGAGAAAGAAGGGGAATAACCATCAGTTGAAAAGAAAAACCCTAAACCTGGCTACACTCAACAAAATGGTGTAGTCAAATGGAAAAATTGTCATATTCTTGAGGTAGCTTGAGGTTTATTATATGGCATGAAAGTTCCATACTTTTATTGGTCTCATGCAGTCCTTATGGCTTGCTTTATTATAAATCATCTACCATCTTCCATTCTTGGTAATAAATCTCCTTACTCTATATTGGAAGATGGGCTCAAGCCGACGAGCTCAAGACAAGAAGCCCACACGTCAAAGGAGTGGCATATGTGTAAAATATGGTACTTTCCATAAAGATGGCATAGAAGTGTAAATATGTGTTCCTTTTATGTCTTTTGTTTTATCAAGTTGTAGCCCTAAGGGTATTGTAAAACTATACATCAAGGCATTGGCTAAGAGGTAGGGCATTGAAGCACTCTCCTCTCTTTCCACAAATTCTTCCAGCCCTCATTTTTCTTTTTGAAGCAACCCTCTTCTCCCTTAATCCAAACTCTCTTCTTCCACGTTCTTCTTCTTCTCTTCTCCTTCTCTCTTCTTCTTCTTCTTGTTTCTTGTTGATCTAAAGTTCCTTTCATGAGATCCTAAATTCTGCATGGTATCAGAGCAAAGAGTTTAGGATCTCTTCATGGAGTTATTATGAAATCTGTTCAAGAAGTTGTAAAAGGAGTTCAGTCATAAAGAGATAAGTTCATCATCTTCTTATTTTTTTTTTTTTTGTTTCCTTTTCTTATTTACACTCCTTTTTACTGTTTTTCTTTACTTCTTGAATTTGGAGTCACATCAAGTCAAAATAAATCTTTTTATGTTGCAAAGATTTATTTCTATGACTAAATTGATGTTATAATCTTGACTCCTTGTAAATCAATTACAAGAGTGATCAAGACCATTTGCTGTTTGCATCTTATTAAGATTGATGGGGGAAATTCAATTACCTTTATGTAATTTGGATCCATCTCATTTGAGGTAGAATTCCAGCACATGTTGATGTATCTTCTCCTACTTTAGGTTGCTCATGGGTTTGTGTTATATTGTTGGATGCCCATTATATGTTTGATGAAATGCCAACAACCATTTACCCTTTGTAGTTCCGTTTTTTTTAACTTCAACAATTGAATTTTTTCTTACGTTGGAGTCTCCCATGAGTTAAAGATAAATCTCTTCCAAGTGTCTTGGTTTGTCGTTAAATCTTCTCTAACTTTTTGTCTATTGATCGTTTGTGTTGGAGTTTGGATTAAGGCATAATCGGTTGCATCTACTTTCTTATCTTTGTTCTTATGAATACAAGAGAAGTTGAGTGATGGCTGTATGTTATTATCACTTTCTAATGGCACAAATTTGTTGATAATTTGGTGCTTGCCCTTGTGAAAGAAATTGGTTCTTGTTCTCTTTTGTTGGTGATTGATTTGGTCTATGGGTTCTTCAAATTACATAGAGTAATTGTCCTTTGAAGAAGGCCTTTTCCCTTGACCTCCATATTTTACTTGCCTCATCATGGAGATTGGATACAATAGTAATAAGAGTGATATACTCTGTATTACTAAAATTCCCCTTAGAGATCTCTCCAATTACATGAGCTGGTCACAATCGGTTCGGAGGGTTCTTATTACTCGAGACCTCTTGAGCCATGTTGTTAACTTTCCTCCTCTGATTGATGAAGAAGATGCGTCCTACCACAAGTGGGGTTAAGGATGATAACATGGTGATAAGTTGGCTCATTAATAGCATGGAAAAGCAGGTGGCCAACAATGTGGTCCACTTGGAAACCGCCAAGAACATATGGGACACTTGTGCCAAGCTTTACTCAAGCACTGCTTCATTACAAAAAATATATGATGTCTTACAAAACATGCTGCATACGAAACATGGAGATAATATTCACGAATTTTTGGCACGATTTCGCGGTCTTCTTCAAGAATGGAAACTAGCTCAGCCATATTCCACTGATATTGCCGTTCAAGGACGACAAAGAGAAGCTTTGGCAGCAACCATTTGCTTATCGAATATTAAACCATACCTTGAGGTGGCCAAAACTCAACTTCTAAGTTCTTCTGCTCTTCCATCCTTCGATGATATTAGTGCTACATTACTTTGGATACTGGATCCATCCCCTCCTTCTACTAGTGATGCTCCATCAGCGACGTTCTCTGGCAATCGGGGAACATCTTCCTCATCCCGAGGATGGGGCAGAAATATGAGAGGGGGTCGAACTATGAGAGGGGCTGAAAATAGAGGTGGTAGAATGGGTCAGGATTCTTTCCGTACTGAGCCTCAACTTTGCACTTATTGTGGCCGTCAGAACCACCTTGTGGCATCATGCTGGAAACTTCATGGCAAGCCTGATTGGGCCACAGCTAACCCAGTCTCAGTTAACGTTGAGAAAAATGAAGATAAGGCTGAATCATCATCCGGAAATGTGACTCTTATGGCTGAGGACTATGCTGCATTTCAGAAAATGAAGTCCTTCATGGAATCATCTACTATTTCCTTAGGTATGCTTTCTTCCTCTTCTTCCTCTTCCTCTTGGATCATTGACTCCGGGGCCTCCGAACATCTATCAGGTAACAAACACTTGTTGCAGTCCTTATCTCCTTGTTATCCTCATAAATTCATTACTATTGCTGATGGTACCCAAACCAAGGTCCTTGGAAAAGGTTCCTCCTCTCTTACATCATCTATTCCCCTTCAAGATGTTTTGTTTGTTCCTCAATTTCCTTTAAATTTGTTCTCGGTTAGCCAATTGACCAAACAATTAAATTGCTCTATCACCTTCTCACCGTCTTCTTGTGTCTTTCAGGATCTCACTACGAAACGGGTGATTGGTGGCGGCCATGAAAAGGGGGGTTTGTACTACTTCACTCTTCCACCATTAGCTGCATTATCGTCCACTATATCTGAGGCCCAACTTTGGCACAACCGACTTGGTCATCCGTCTACCCCTTCACTTCGTTCTTTGGTTCCATCTTTAAAAGGACTTTCTAATATCAGTTGTGAGGTTTGTCAATTAAGTAAACATGTCGGGAGTACATATTCTCCTCGTGTTACAACTACAAGTACTTCTTCGATTGAGCTAATACATTCTGATGTATGGGGCCCGTTATGTGTCTCAAATATTTCCCAAGTTAAATATTTTGTCATTTTTGTTGATGATTTTACTCGAGTGACTTGGTTATTTCTATTTAAAGAGCGTTCCGAAATTCTTCCTTTGTTTAAAAATTTTCATGCTATGGTCTTGACACAATTTGGGAAGAAAATTCAAACCCTTAGATCTGATAATGCTAAGGAATACATGTCTCATGACTTCAAATCATTTTGTGAGAGTAATGGGCTTATTCATCAAACATCATGTGCCTATACTCCTCAACAAAATGGTGTTTCTGAAAGGAAGAATATTCTTCTTCTTGAAGTTGCTCGGGGCCTCCTCTACTCCGTGAAGGTACCCGCCTCATGCTATACTTACAGCATGCTTTCTCATTAATAGGTTACTTTCATCAGTCCTTCATCATAAAACTCCTTACTCTGTGTTATTTAATGGTGAAGATCCTTTT
Organism: Aristolochia californica; assembly: GCF_029961685.1. Lineage (NCBI taxonomy): Eukaryota > Viridiplantae > Streptophyta > Magnoliopsida > Piperales > Aristolochiaceae > Aristolochia > Aristolochia californica. The sequence continues at coordinate 32,603,762 of NW_027181881.1, read as the reverse complement.
TCTCTTCCTTTGAAAGTGTTTGGATGTACGTGTTTTGTTCATGTTACATCTCCACATAAAAATAAACTTGATCCTCGGTCTATGAAGTGCATTTTTTTGGGATACTCTCGCACCCAGAAAGGTTATGTCTGTTACAATCCTACCCTTCAGATGATGTTTATCTCTAGGGATGTGACTTTCTTTGAGGACACTCCCTTCTACTCCTCCCATGATGCTCCTCCAGGATGGACTTGTCCTTCTACTACTCCTTGTCCGCTTGTGCCGTTCAATCTTGAAGTGGATCCATCCCCTGATGCACCGGCCGTAACTTCACCTGTGGAGTTGTCGGATCCACCCGAGGTAAGTCCTTCTCCTCCTATGTATAGGCCTGAATTTGATACTCGGCCTATTGCTTTAAGAAAAGAACGTCGCTCCTGTACTACTTCGCATCCTATCTCAAATTTTATGTCTCACCATCGCTTGTCTTCCGAGTGTTTTCAGTTTCTTGCATCCCTTTCTTCTAGTTCCATTCCGCAGTCGTATCAGGAGGCCCTGAGACATCCAGGATGGAAGGCGGCTATGGATGAAGAAATGCACGCCTTATTCGAAAACCAAACCTGGTACTTAACATTACTCCCGAAAGGTAAAAGACCGGTTGGTTGTCGATGGGTTTTTTCAGTGAAACATAATCCGAATGGATCGGTTGCTCGTCTTAAAGCTCGACTGGTTGCTAAGGGCTATACGCAGTGCTATAGGATAGATTATGAGGAGACCTTCTCTCCTGTTGCAAAATTGAATTCGGTACGCATCATCTTATCTATTGCTACTAACTCCTCATGGCCCGTCTATCAGTTGGATGTTAAAAATGCTTTTTTAAATGGTGATATCAGTGAGGAAATTTATATGGTTCAACCACCTGGTTATGTGGTTGAGGGGGAGTCAGTATGCCGATTAAAAAAGTCTTTATATGGGCTTAAGCAGTCCCCTCAGGCTTGGTTTGATAAATTTAGTCAAACACTCCTACGGTTTGGTTTTCATCGGTGCTCAGTTGATCATTCCGTATATTATAAAGATACGATCAAAGGGAAAATATTATTGGCCATATACGTGGATGATATTATCTTAACCGGTGATGATGCTTTGAGCATACAAGAGGTGAAACAGATGATATGTCAGGAATTCAAGACTAAAGACCTTGGTATGCTTAAATATTTTTTGGGTATAGAAGTTCTTCAATCCAAACATGGGATAATATTGTCTCAAAGGAAATATGTCTTGGATCTCCTTGAAGAAACATGAATGAAGGGTTGTAGACCAGTTGACACACCTATGGATACAAATGTAAAATTATGTGCCACAAATGAAGAAGATATTGATATTGGCAAATATCAAAGACTTGTGGGAAAACTGATTTATCTCACGGTAACTAGGCCAGACATATCATATGCTGTAAGTGTGGTGAGTCAATTCATGCACAAACCACAAATTACCCACTGGCAGGCTTTAGAGAGAATATTACGCTATCTAAAAGGAGCTCCAGGAAGAGGATTGCTGTATAAAAAACATGGGCACTTCAACATAGAAGGCTTCTCAGATGCAGATTGGGTTGGATCTCCTGATGATAGAAAATCTACATCAGGATATTCTACTCTGGTTGGGGGAAACTTGGTTACATGGAAAAGTAAGAAGCAAAATGTGGTTGCAAAATCTAGTGCCGAAGCAGAATACAGAGCTATGGCCCATACCGTTAGTGAAATTTTATGGATTAGGACCCTTCTTACCGAACTAGGTTTTTATAAAAAGGGATCCATGAATCTGCATTGTGATAATCAAGCTGCCATTCATATCACTTCAAATCCAGTTTTTCATGAAAGAACTAAACATATTGAGGTGGATTGTCATTTTATATGGGAGAAGTTTCAAGCAGGAATAATCTCTCTCAAACATGTGTCATCTCAAGAGCAAGTAGCTGATATTCTCACTAAACCCATTACATCTTAAATCCTATCGTTTATATGTGGCAAGCTGGGTATTTATGATGTCTTTTCTCCTCCAACTTGAGGGGGATTGTTGGAAGATGGGCTCAAGCCTATGAGCTCAAGACAAGAAGCCCACACGTCAAAGGAGTGGCATATGTGTAAAATATGGTACTTTCCATAAAGATGGCATAGAAGTGTAAATATGTGTTCCTTTTATGTCTTTTGTTTTATCAAGTTGTAGCCCTAAGGGTATTGTAAAATATAAATAAAGGCATTGGCTAAGAGGTAGGGCACTAAAGCACTCTCCTCTCTTTCCACAAATTCGTCCAGCCCTCATTTTTCTTTTTGACGCAACCCTCTTCTCCCTTAATCCGAACTCTCTTCTTCCACGTTCTTCTTCTTCTCTTCTCCTTCTCTCTTCTTCTTCTTCTTCTTCTTCTTTCTTGTTGATCTAAAGTTCCTTTCATGAGATCCTAAATTCTACACTCTAGATTATTACCAAATGATGATTCATTTTCACTACCTTTGACAGTCTTCGGATGTCATTGCTTTGTTCATAATTCATTTCCTAGACACAGCAAACTTGATCCTAAATCTATCAAGTGTATCTTCTTGGGATACTCTCACACACAAAAGGGTTATGTTTGTTATAGTCCCACTCTTCAACGTTTATTTGTTTCCAAGGATGTAATATATTTTGAAGACTCCTCATTTTATTCTGATAGTGCTCCTCCTGGTCTGTCCTCAGTACCAGGTTCCCCTCGACTGGTTGTGCCCCGTCATACTGAGATTATTCAACCCCTAGAGCATGTGCCCGACACCACACCTGCCGAGTTAACAAATCCAACAGAGGTAAGTCCTTCACCCCCAGTTATTTTTGGCCCTCAATGTGATACTTGTCCTATTTCTATAAGGAAAGAACCTAGACCATGCTCTAGACCTTCTACTTCTCATCCCATTTCAAATTTTGTGTCTCATCATCACTTCTCACCTTTATGTTGTCAGTTTCTTTCTTCTATTTCCTCCATATCTATTTCATAGTCCTATCAAGAGGCTCTACAACATCCAGGGTGGAAGGCAACAATGGATGAAGAAATGAAGGCACTTAATGACAATCAGACATGGTCATTGGTTCCTCTTCCAACAAATAAAAAACACATTGGTTGAAAGTGGGTTTACATTATCAAACATAATCTGGATGGGTCAATTGCACGACTAAAGGATCGACTGGTTGCCAAAGTTTATACTCAATGTGATAGAATTTATTATGAAGAAATCTTCTCTCCAGTGGCAAAAATGAACCCCAATATGTATATTATTATCTCTGGCAGCTAATTCATCATGGTCGATATTTCAACTTGATGTGAAAAATGCATTTCTGAATGGGGATATTAAAGAAGAAATTTATATGCAAAACCACCTGGGTATGTGGTTGAGGGGGAGTCAGTATGGCGCCTCAAAAAATATTTGAATGGTCTAAAGCAGTCCCCTTAGGCATGGTTTGAGAAATTTAGTCAAGCCCTCATACGGGCCGGCTTTTACAGATGCTTTGGAGATCACTCAGTATTTATTGAAAACACACCGAGAGGTAAGGTAATTCTAGTTGTATATGTTGAAGATATCATTTTAGCTGGTAGTGATTCCGAGGACATCCAGAAAAAAAAGGAAAACATATGTGCTGAATTCAAGAAAAAGGATCTTGGACTATGTTATACCCCATTTTGGATCAACCACCGGACGATTTCCAGCGTGGGGAGGAAGGGATTCGGCCTTGAAGGAGGCTTGACCTTGGACCTCAAAGGGAGAATCCGACCTGTTTAATTCTAATTTTCTCAATGCTTACTTTCTTCATTCATCTCACGTCCCTATATAGGGAGTTAGGGAAAACATGCCAAAGGCCATAAGTTCAACAAATTAAAAATAAACCCCTAATGAGTAGAAATTCAAAATAAACCCCTAATGAATAGAAATTAAAAATAAACCCATAATGAGTCCATAACATTACTCCCCTCCTGGAGAACGAGCTTGCCCTTAAGCTTGAATGTAGAATGGCATATCCGTGCCGACGGCTAGGTCCATGTAAAGTGGCAACCTCAGTATCAGCGGCAGCGCGCTGGAGTACAAAAGTAGAGCAACCTAGCAGAGGAGCAAATTTTTATTTTTTATTTTATTTATATATATATATTTAGCATCCTTAACTCTTCACCCTCTCAAAGCTCAGACAAATATCATCACCACCATTGACAAAATTTTGAGGATAATTATACTGTGAAAACATGCTCAGTAACTTGTCAACTAAATCATGTGCCCGTATTGCATGGGGGCCACATATGGATCTCCTAGATGCGTCTGATCTTGCATAGATAAGGAGAAGAGCTTTAGCAACATCTCGGACATCAACTATGCGCCGGATGTTGTGTTTCTATCCATACTCCAAAGCTTCACTTGCGGCTGCTATTTTTGCAAGGCAGTACCAGTTCCCAGTTGTTCTGTAGTATACTTTGTCTGACCATCAAGTCTCATCCATGATTGTATCCTTTGGCCATGCTGTTGGCATAGGAACAACAAAGGGAGAAGAAACAACAATAACTTGTCTCACATGTGCCTCAGTAAATGCCTTAGGTACATTGAGGGTACCAGTCACAGTAGGCTCAATTAAGTCAATCTCTGGATTGGGGACACTACTCGGAGGGAATGGACCTGCAACATGGAAGACTCCAGCATATCCTGCATTAGCCACACCAAGAGAGACATAAGCCAAACATTTGGCCCTAAAGAGTTGAAGATTTTTAGGGGCATGATCCAATTTTTTCAAATGAGCAGCTTTAGTGTTGGACTCCACTTCAATCATAATAATTGAATCATTGAGATAATCCTTGGGAGGAATTCCAGCTTCACAAGTAGACGAAGAAGTGGACAAGCCAGGGCACTCACTGCCCTGCATGGAAAGGTATTTTTCTTGCTGTATTTCTTTTTCAACTTTTTCAAGATAGTTTGGATCATCAAACCATGGGTAACCGAGTTTTTTTTTTTTAAGTTCCTCAAAGGATATAAGCTCTTCTAGCTCTACTACGTCATAAAAACAAAATAGTAATTACCATGCCTGAATAACATCACCAACCAGCTCTGGTGGAAGCCTGCTGCTCAAAGGTTGACAAGGAGGAGGAACTCTCGGTTCATTAAACAAATCCTCATTGCACTGCTTCTTAGATTTTCTGAGCAAGTCATCACTGTGGGACCCTAAATAAGTCCTCCTCATATAATACTGGCAACAAGAGTGGGCCTCAGGAAGTTGTTCTATTATATGTTGAACAAATTCCCCATCCAATCCAAATCTATCGTGGTCTAACCTTTTTGCAATAGCTCCACATGTCATTGCAAGCTCACTCTCACTATGAATTCCAAGAGAAGTATATATACCAGCAGTAGAACTGCAAAATTTAGTCAGTAGGTCAACATTTCCGTCAGCTCTAGGGTGAGTTCCATCCAAGCCGTGCTTACAGAGAAAATGAAAGCTACCTAACTTTCTATAAACTTCAGAACAAGCATTAACAATAGGCAAAATGTACTCCACTGGTCCCAAATCCTCACAGATTGATGTATTTACAACATGGGAAGGAGTGTTGGTGTCCGTATCATACATCTCATCATCCCAGTCTATAAATGTTGCATATAAACTCGTCACTGAATCGAGAGAAACCTTGATAGAAAGTGGAATCATGATTGAAAACAGAAGCTCAAACCAAATAGGTATGACTAGTAATTCATACCATGGCTGTCGAGCATTATTAGTGACTAGGTGAGGAACCACACTATCTTGTAACATCTTGTTAAACAAGCCAATAGGAAATTCAAAGTAATCCACTCTAAACAACCCAGAGATCAAACCAGTGTAAGTTTGAACGTTAGGACAAACACCTCTATTTCTCATGTCAATGAGCATATCATATGCTTCCTTAAGACGACCAGCATTGCAAAGACCATGAAGGAAACATGAATAAGTTACAGAGTTTGGCTGAGAACCTGCCTTGACCAATCTATAAAAAACCAGAGATGTCGAATCGATGCTGCCATTTTGACAATGCCCCACGATTGCATGGATGAGGGTGCCCCACTGGGTTGCCGAGAAGGAGATTGAAACTGATAGTTGTTGGCCGGAAGCCAATTCCCCCTGAAAAATGTTTCTGAGCCACGCCCACCCAATTTGGAAGTTGGGTTCCCTCAGTTCTGCTGAGAGGGGGATTGCAGTGGGAGGTGATATTCGGAAGTCGCACCCCACCGGACAAGTTTTTGACAATGCTTCCTCATTTTCCGGTGGACTCTTGTTTCTGCCGGTGCTGGTAGATTGTCTGTTATGCCCCATTTTGGATGGGGCATAACATTGTCGGAGATAGAGGAGGGAGGGTCGAATTGATTTGCCATGACCGAGGCAAATGGGAATACTTTCGTCTGCTGTGTGGGAAGATGTGCGGCTAGCCGTGAGAAGGGGATTTGGGAGGTCGAACCCAAATCAGCCTGTATCGACTAGATTTGGGCAGAAATGTCTTTCGATTTCCCAAAATCTGGGTCCCTGCCTTTTGATTTTGGGAGTTCGGAAAGCTTTTTCGAGTTTGCGATCCTTCAGACTGGAAGCGTCCGTTGTGCAGGAAGAGGTATGGCTTCCCGTGAGACAGGGGTGGGGAAAAATGTCTCCAGTGTGCACAATTTGGGGTCACCGCCGTCTGGTGTGGGAATTTGGGGGACCTTTTCTGTGACCAAGAGCTCCCGAATTGGCATTTTGGCGGACGAAAGTTGTAATGGGCGCAGAGGAGCCCTAGGTGGGGGCAGAGTTTGATGGCATAGAAGTGGTGGGGTTGGGGGCAGGCGGGAATGGTGGTGCTTGGCCAGAAGAGTGGAACTACTTCCCGGTGGCGTCTGACCACGACCCGCTTCCTCATCTAGTTGACGTATGATCCACTGTAAATTATCATTCACAGCGTACATGACCGTCTTGATTTCCTCCATGGCCTGCGCCATGGCCTGATGCTGTTTCTCCATAACTGGATGCTGTTCCACCATATATCGATGCAAATCCTCCAAGGAAAATGAATCGCCATGGGTGGTCCGCTCTGATACCAAAATGTTATGCCCCATTTCGGATCAACCACCGGATAAATGTTACGGTCCCAGATTTGACACAAGGATTCTTTGGGAGGATCTGAGATCTACCACGGGTTATGGGTCTTCCAGGCATTACTATAGGGATAGTAGGAAGACATGGGGAAGACGAAGATCAATGGAGGATGAGAGAATATCTAGGTTTTTGAGGAAAACCCTAACCTTGAGATCAAGAAGGTGATCTCAAGCCTCTTTACGCTAGATTTAACCTAATTCTTAATACTTCAATGCTTCCCTTTCTCATTACTCATACCCCTTAAATAGGGTTCACCCTGTTAGGGTTTAAGATAAAATATTACAAAAATACCCCTATAAATAAAATATTCCAAAAATACCCCAGTGGCCTAAAATTGAAATAAATAAAGTGAATTAAAGAAAACAACTAAAATAATAATGTTATTGCGTGCATAAAATTACACCCCCCTCTGAAGACGAGCTTGTCCTCAAGCTCGGAAGTAGTGTCTGTATGCCGACATCTCCACCGGTGTCGAAGTAGCATCCGCGATAACTATGACCCCCCTTCTGGACGCCCAAAATTGGAGTTGTTTTTTTTTTTTTGGCTCGGTCAGAGTTAGCCTGGGTTGACTCGGTTTAGGAACCCCAGTCCGGCGCGTGACTCAGCTTCATGCGCTGATTAAATTTTCCTAACTTAGGAAAATTTGAATCGGAAGCCATCTTCTGCCTTCGACGAAAATTTCGCCAATAGGTCTTCGGAAATCGGAACCCTGCCGTATCCTCTTGCGGATTCCAAACATAGTGGCCTTCGGTAAGTGCAGGAACCTTGTCAACAGCTGCTCCTTCCCTCAAGCCACCGACAAAGGTGGGCGACGGTCGCTCAGTCCTCACGGACCCAAATAGGGCGGAAATTTCGCCGACGGAGTCTCCTGCTGCTCCTGCGGTGAACAACAGCCCTTGGAGGCTTCGCTGCTTGGAAATTTGCCTAGACAGACTCTCAAAAATATTTCCCGATCAGAATGGCTGGAAAAGTTTTCCTCTCCCGTGTGAAACGGAGTGTGGCTTGCCGTGAGCAGGGGAGGATTGATTACGATGTCTTGGCAGAAAACCCTGCCAAATGCCCCAAATCGTGATCCCCGTTGTGCGGCTTTGAATCTCCCTGCGGGGAAAATTTGAAAATTTCTAATGTCGTGCCTTTTTCCTCATTAGCGTCTGCCTCTGCTATAGGGACTTCGGTCGGTAACGGAGGCGAATTTTTTTATTTTTTCGGCCATGGGCTGTTCTGCCCGTCCATGATAGCTTCTGCTACCTCTTGTGCGCATATGTGGTCAAAGATTTGAGGTCGTGTGACTTGTTTTGTTGTAGTAGCGAGTTCCTCCCTTGCATAGCGTTAAATGGAAGCATCTAATTGTTATCCTATTTCTTCCAATTCCTTACCCATAGCAATCCATCTTACTTGGGATATAGAATAACCCATTGTGTTCCCACTCCGATACCAGTTGTTACGGTCCTGGATCTGACACAAGGATTCCTTGGGAGGATCTGGGATCTGCCACGCGTTACGGGTCTTCCAGGCATTACTATAGGGATAGTAGGAAGACATGGGGAAGACAAAGATCAATGGAGGATGAGAGAATACGTGGGTTTTTGAGGAAAACCCTAACCTCGAGATCAAGAAGGTGATCTCAAGCCTCTTTACGCTAGATTTAACCTAATTCTTAATACTTCAATGCCTCCCTTTCTCATTACCCCTTAAATAGGGTTCACCCTGTTAGGGTTTAAGATAAAATATTACAAAAATACCCCTATAAATAAAATATTCCAAAAATACCCATGTGGCCTAAAACTGAAATAAATAAAGTAAATTAAAGAAAGCAACTAAAATAATAATGTTATTGTGTGCATAACAACGATTTCTTCCTACGTGGGGAGGAAGGGACCTCAAAGGGAGAATCTGACCTAGACCTCTAAGGGAGAATCCGACCTGTTTAATTCTATTTTTCTCAATGCTTACTTTAGGGAGTTAGGGAAAACATGCCAAAGGCCATAATTTCAACAAATTACAAATAAACCCTTAATGAGTAGAAATTGCAAATAAACCCCTAATGAATAAAAATTACAAATAAACCCCTAATGAATAAAAATTACAAATAAACACCTAATGAGTCCATAACAGACTACTCAAATATTTTTTGGGTATTGAAGTATTACTATCCAGACATGGGATTGTGCTATCCCAAAGGAAGTATGCCCTTGATCTACTAGAGGAGACATGAATGATGGGAGGCAAACCAGTAGACACTCCTATGGACTCAAATACAAAATTATGTGGATGCACTGGACATGATGTATATATTGGGAAATATCAAAGACTAGTAGGAACACTTATTTACCTGTGTGTAACAAGGCCGGAAATATCATATGCAGTAAGTGTGGTAAGTCAATACATGCACAAGCCACAACTTAGTCATTGGCAAACACTTAAAAGGATACTACGATATCTGAAAGGAACTCCATGAAGAGGACTTCTCTATAAAAACCATGGTCACTTCAATATAGAAGGATTCTCATATGCAAACTGGGTCGGATCCCCGGATGACAGAAAATCTACTTTGGGATTTTGTACATTGGTTGGAGGGAATTTGGTTACATGGAAAAACAAGAAGCAAAATGTAGTAGCACAGTCTAGTGCAGAAGCAGAATAAAGAGCCATGGCACACACTGTTAGTGAGTTCCTATGGATAAGATCTCTTCTCACTGAATTGGGATTCTACAAAGAAGCTCTGATAGATCTATATTGTGATAATCAAATAGCAATACACATTACATAAAATCTAGTCTTCTATGAAAGAACAAAGCATATTGAAGCGGACTGCCATTTTATATAAGAAAAGTTCCAAACATGTTTTATATCTCTAAGGCATATATCATCACAAAGTCAAGTTGTAGATATTCGCACCAAGCTGGTCACTCACAAGATTATTTATACTTTCTACAGCAAGCTGGGCATTTAAGATGTTTTCTCACCCCCAGTTTGAGGGGGAGTGTTACAATGTGGGACCAACCATGGTGCACGAGCTGGTGGGACCCACCCTAAGGATTCTCTCTACCTGAGAGTTTTTCTTCCCTTTTCTTCTTATTCTTTCTCCTTTCTCTTGTTTTGAATATTGGAAAAGGGATCCTAAATTCAACAAGGTGATCTAGCCCAATCCACATATGAGAAACCTTCTAAGTCGAAGTGGCCATTTTTCTTATAAAGCAAACCTCTTCCTTGGGCTCCATTTAAGTATCATAATATTCTCTCCAAGGCCTATCAATGAGTAAGTTGTGTTATATGATATGTGTTGTGGTCTCTGACCATGAACCGGGTGATTCAACCAGAAGAGACCCCTTCTTGCAATTCTGAATCAAAACCAGGTCGTCTAGCTCTGCTCGGTCGACCTATGTTGACGATTTTTTGAATTTATGGAAAAGTGAAGTACTTCATTGACATCAATAACTTGTTGTAATTAGAGTACATGAACCTCTATTTATAATAGAGGAAGGTAGTAGAGTCCAATTACAATAAAACTACCCTTGTCCCAATTACACCCAAACTCTAACACTTAAAGATAAGTCTTAGCATAATTAAATAACTCAATATTGATAAAAGACAAACATAACTCAAACTAAAACTCTTCTTTGACGTGACCATATGATAAGATACTTTTGTGAGTCTTTCTTCATCTTGAAACTGATGTGGGTCCTACTTCTTATGGGTTTGGGCCCAACTTGTGGGTCTTCCTTGGTGGTGTGGGCCATCTTATAATAATCTTAGATATGTGGGCCTTCCTTGGTCGTGTGGGCTTGTGTTATGGACTCCATAGCATCACGAGTTACCAACAGGCATAGGAATTAATGAATGTGTTTTTCAATTTCCATGTAATTGTTTCTTGGTTTGGTTTTGTCTTTGGTTTGGGTTGGTTTAGCATTTATTGGTTTGAACCATTGACCCAAGAGGTCTTTAGTGTTTTGGACGTCCTCAACCCTATTTAAGGGGACGGCTAGGGTAATGAGAATTATGAATTGAGTCTACTTTAGCTAGAGTAAATTAGATAAACAGGTCAAGAGTTCCTTCAAGCTCTCTTCCGTTTTTCCCCCAATTCTCCTTTCCAAAATTCAATACCCATCAATCCCTCATTCCATCTCAACGTCAAGCAAGGTAATGGAAGGAAGAAAAGAGATGAGGGTGACAAGATCCATGGCTTGTAAGGATCCTAACAACGTGGTATCAGACAGGTCCACCCTCGGTGATTCCTCTTCTCCAGAGGACATACGTCAAGTACTCTCAGAACTTCAACAACGATCCACTCTTCAAGGTACTGAAATTTCTCACATCAATAATACATTACAAACATTGGAATCATCTCTCCAAACCATCATCCGACAACTTGCTGCACTTCAAGCACCAACGCCACCACCAGCAACCAATTTTCAACCACAACCAGTACCTCACCAACAATTCACGCCACCACCAAATCCACCCCTGTGCCAACCAATGGTTTCCATGGCGACTCACGCACAAGGACCATCAACGGTTCCAAGGTACTTTAAACTTAACTTTCCTACATATGATGGCTCTAAAGATCCTTTACTGTGGTTCACTAAATGTGAACAATTCTTCTATCATCAACAAACGGTGGAAATGGACAAGGTTACTTTGGCCGCCTACCACCTGCTCGATGAAGCGCTCATGTGGTTCCATCACTACCGAAATGTCCATTCCATTCAGGATTGGCTGCACTTTAAACATGCATGCCAGTTGAGGTTTGGACCTCCAGCTAGCAGCAACCTAGTGGGGGAATTGATCAACTATAAACAGACAGGCACCTTAGAAGTTTACCAAAAAACGTTCCAAGAAAGGTTGGCCCGAGCTAGTGAATTTGTTCCTCCTCACCTACATGTTCAGATTTTTAATGCTGGATTGATAGAGGCGGTTAGATTGGAAGTGGAATTACTTGGTCCGACAGATTTGGACTCAGCAATGAATTATGCCAGAGCTGTGGAACACAAACAGAGAGTTCTTAAAGAGTCTTTACACCGAAAACCATTTTGGAACAACAGAATACAGGGTATTGCATTTGGTCCACGTTTTGGGTCCTCTGCCCCTAACCGAGCAGATGAGGCTACCAATGTGCCTCCACACACTATGCCACGTAAATTTTGACTAAACAGGCAATGGACGCTACAAAGGCAAAGGGCCTATGTTTTAATTGTGACGAACAATTCCTGCCAGGACATACTTGTAAACGCTTATTCAGTATTGAACTGTTGGAAGAAGATTCAGAAGAGCTTCTTGAAAATGAATTTGTTGAAAAGGTACAGCAAGAACCAGAGCTCTCCATCCATGCCATGCATGGCCTGCGTAGTTCTAATACCATGCAGGTAAAGGCCAGGTTACATCATCTCATGCTACTTGCTTTAGTCGATTCGGGCAGCACACCTAATTTATCAGTGAACCAGCCATGTAACAATTGGGATTGGCAATTCAACAACAAAGAGGACACTCAGTTTCAGTGGCCAATGGGACTAAAATTGCAAGTGTGGGGTTATGTGCTAACACCCCTTTCACCATTGAGGGGCATTCATTTCAGGCAGATTTACTAGTCATTCCATTGGCTGGATTTGATTTGGTGCTCGGGGTCAAATGGCTCCAGTTATTAGGACCTATATTATGGGACTCTCAGGCTCGGACTACGACATTTTCAGCACCACAGGGTCAGATTACATTACAAGGTATTGTGGCACAGGTACCTAACGCACTGCACACTCTACAGCTTCAGCACACTGGTGATGATCAGTTAGCTCCTTTACTTACAACATTTGCGGATTTATTTAATGATCCTACGGGTCTACCACCAGTGCGTCATTGCGATCACCGCATTCATTTAAAGTTGGGAACTGATCCAGTAGTGGTGCGGCATTATCGTTACCCGCATATATAAAAAGATGAAATAGAACGACAGTGCATGCATATGCTCGCTCAGGGTGTGATCCAGCCCAGTCGATCTCCTTTGTCCTCACCAGTGTTACTAGTACATAAAAAGGATAAATCATGGAGATTTTGTGTCGACTATAGGCAACTCAACTTGCAAACAATTAAGGACAAGTTCCCCATTCCAGTCGTGGACAAGTTGCTGGATGAGTTACATGGTGGTACAATTTTTACCAAATTAGATTTAAAATCGGGCTATCATCAAATAAGAGTTCACCCGACGGATGTAGAGAAGACTGCGTTCCGCACACATCACGGTCATTTTGAATTCCTTGTCATGCCCTTTGGTCTCTCCAATGCACCCTCCACCTTTCAGGCCCTCATGAATGAGGTGTTTTCATCACTTTTGCGCAACTATGTGTTAGTCTTTTTTGATGACATTCTGGTCTACAGCAAAAATTGGGAAGAACATCTCCACCACCTCCATCAGGTATTTACCATTCTACGCTCTCATCATTTAGTTTTGAATAAATCAAAATGTTCTATGGGTACATCTGAGGTGGCATTTTTTTGGGCCCCATCATATTAGCTGTGGGCGTGAAAGTTGACCAGAACAAGATACAAGCAGTAACAGATTGGCTGATTCCCACCTCCATCACAACATTAAAGGGATTTTTGGGCCTAGCAGGATATTACAGAAAATTTATCCAATCTTATGGCCAGATAGCAGCACCACTCAACAACCTACTAAAAAAAAATGCCTTCCGCTGGTCTTCTTCAGCGGAACAGGCCTTTCACCTGTTAAAGGAGGCCTTAGCCTCAGCGCCAGTCCTACAATTACCAGATTTTGAGGGAGACTTTGTGGTGGAATGTGATGCATCCGGGGGCGGTATAGGGGCAGTGTTACAACAATTGGGACACCCCATTGCTTATTTCAGCCGTCAGTTGGGACAACACCACCATAAGTTAGGTGCATATGAGAGGGAATTGATTGGGTTAGCCAAGGCTGTCCAACATTGGCGACCTTATCTCTAGGGACGACCGTTTCTCATTCGTACAGATCATTGCATCCTCAAGTATCTTCTTGAACAGCGCCTCACCACATCCCCACAGCGGCATTGGTTAACTAAACTCATGGGCTTCGATTTTACGGTTCACTATAACCCAGGTAGTTCGAATTTGGGGGCTGATGCTTTATCACGTCGGGATCATTCAGCCACACAAATTTATGCTATAAGTCACCCACGTTCACTGGTATTGGATTCTATTCGTGAGGAAGTAAATCAATATCCGGATCTCATGTCATTATATCAGGATATTCAATAGGGGACAGCAGCTCCTCATTGGATGATTCAGGATCGTCTCATACTCTACAAAAACAGGATCTTTTTGCATAATACATCTGCACTTCTTCACACCATCTTGTCATCTATCCATGATAGCACACATGAGGGTCGACAGAAAACATATTTCCGAATCAGTCGGGACTTTTACTGGAAGGGCATGAAGAGCACAATTGCTGATTATGTAGCTGCTTGTCAGATTTGTTAACGAAACAAGGCTGAATCTTTAAGTCCGGCCGGCCTACGTCAACCTCTGCAACTACCATCTCAAATCTGGTCCAACATTTCCATGGACTTCATTGCTGGACTTCCCATTTCATCAGGTAAATCTGTGATATTCGTGGTCGTTGGTCGGTTTTTAAAATATGGTCACTTCATTGCTTTGGCGCATCCATATACTGCTGCTCAGGTCGCTCAATTATTTATGGACAACATTGTCCGATTACATGGAATTCCCTCATCCATTATCAGTGACAGGGATGCCATTTTTACCAGTATCTTTTGGAAGGAATTATTCAAATTACATGGCACCCAATTGGCATTTTCATCTGCATATGATCCACATACGGACGGACAAACAGAGGTTGTCAATCGCACGATTGAAATGTATCTTCGTTATTTTGTGGGGGACGCACCTAGAAGGTGGGTGAAATGGCTTTCATGGGCAGAATTTTGCTATAACGCATCTTACCACACAACACTGGGAACTACTCCTTTCAGGGTAGTTTATGGTAGAGATCCACCTCGTCTGTTACCATATGAACCTGGGGCATCCAAAGTCGTTACTTTGGACCAAGCGTTAGCTGAAAGAGACACTATGCTCACTGAGGTACGTACTCATCTACAGAAGGCCCAGCACTCTATGAAACGCTATTATGATAAGAAGCACCGGGAGGCATCTTATTTCCCTGGAGACTATGTATGGTTAAAGCTTCAACACTACCACCAGCTGTCCCTGACTGCATCCAAGCACCATAAGTTGTCTCCAAAATATTATGGTCCATTTCAGGTATTGGACAAAATTGGGCCCGTGGCATACCGCTTGCAGCTACCACCGGAATCAAAGATCCACAATGTATTTCACGTCTCCCAATTGAAGCCCTTCCAGGGTGACTCGCCCCTACTGCACACTCCACTGCCGCCACTACATGTGGGCAGTGTCCTTTCTATTCCAGTTCAGGTAGTACAAGCATGCCACATTCAAGGTGATTGGGAAATTCTTGTCTAGTGGGCAGATGTCGACCCCAGTGACACCACATGGGAGCCACTATCAGCATTTCGACTCTTATATCCTTCCTTCGAGCTTGAGGACAAGCTCTTTCTCCAGGAGGGGGGTGATGTTATGGACTCTATAGCATCACGAGTTACCAACATGCATAGGAATTAATGAATGTGTTTTTCAATTTTCATGTAATTGTTTCTTGGTTTGGTTTTGTCTTTGGTTTGGGTTGGTTTAGCATTTATTGGTTTGAACCATTGACCCAAGAGGTCTTTAGTGTTTTGGACGTCCTCAACCCTATTTAATGGGACGGCTAGGGTAATGAGAATTATGAATTGAGTCTACTTTAGCTAGAGTAAATTAGATAAACCGGTCAAGAGCTCCTTCAAGCTCTCTTCCGTTTTTCCCCCAATTCTCCTTTCCAAAATTCAATACCCATCAATCTCTCATTCCATCTCAACGTCAAGCAAGGTAATGGAAGGAAGAGATGAGAGGAGGGTGACAAGATCCATGGCTCGTGAGGATCCTAACAGCTTGAGCTTATGTTCCAACACGATTGAAGGGATGAAACAGAAGGGAACAAAAGGGAAATTGGGAGATCTACTGGAGGGAGGATGAACGCCGGAATGTGAGTGGGGAAGAGGGGTAATTAGGCTCTTCGAAGGGATACATGTACCTTGGGTTACAGGGGAACGCCGACCCTTGGCTCATTAGAGGAGAACTCAGATCCTTGAATAATTTTCTCCTTAATTCCCATTACGTTCGATAGCCTCTTAAAGCCAAGAGACTCGATATCTCAATTATTACAATAATGCCCTTAAAGGCTTTCCTACCTATAATTCATGAAATAAAGACATAAAGGAAACATGTAATGCCTAATGTCCTTCACTGCTCCACTGAGTCACCAACTGATCCGTGTTGGCTCTGGATGACTCGTTGTGCTATCGAATCCACAACATCACTCCCCTCCTTTGAAAACGAGGTTGTCCGCAATCTCGAATGTGGGGTAAACCTGCTGAAATACATCGATGTCCTCCCAAGTTGCATTGGTGGTGTCGGAGTGTGACCATTGAACTAACACTTCTCGACATTGCTGATTTTGATGAGCGTTTAGAATTTTAGTTGGCATGAGAGAAAGCTGCCCGTCTTCCATGGGTGGTAAAGACGAAATGTGAAGAGGGATGCTGCCTTTGAAGTGCTTGAACATAAAAAGGAATGATTAAACAAAAAGAATTAATTTATTAATAGCATATGATATACTTTAACATAAAAATGAATGATTAAACAAAAATAATTGATCAAATTCTAACTTTAACACACTATATATTTTTATGTATCATTAATTAATAATATTTTTCTGCTAAATTTAAAACCATTGGTTTTATTAATTATAAAAATGGCTTAATTTAACAAAAATAAATATAATGAATAAATTAAAATATTTTTTTATTAATAACACAAGATGAATTTTTTATGTAGTATTAATAATATATTTTCACAATAATATAATTTTTTTTTAAATTGAGTCGACCCGGATAAACTCGGCTGACCTCGGGCGGGTCCGGTCCATGACTCGGGTAGAACTAGTGGTTTAATTTTTCCTACCTTAGGAAAAATTAAATCGACGTCTTCTTCCTCACAACGCTGTGACAGGGGCTCTACGACGGAGGCGGCCCTGAGGGGGCACTGTGAGGGCTGCAATGGAGGCTCTACGATGGAGGTGGCCCTGTGACGGAGACAACGCTCTGCCACAGGCGCTGCAACAAAGGCACTCCAATAGGGAAAGGGGGCACTGCAAGGGCTGCGAAGGAGGCAATGAGGCGACGAAGATGATGTTTGGTGTCGGGAGGCCAGAAAGTACAGCAGCGTGTTGCAACGGAGATGTCGAGACAAAATGAGAAGGAGAAGAGATGGAGATTGAGAGGGAGAAACGACCGGGAGAGAAAGAATTTTTTTTTTGCCTCCCGCGACGATGTGTCCCGTTTGCTTCAGCTGGATGATTTGCAAAAACACGAATGTAAAGTTTCTTTGGATTCTTCTGATTCATCAACATGAATCAGGCGTTGGTGCACCACTAACGATGTCAGGAGATGAACTGAGTAATGCGCCTGACGTTCATCTCCTGATTCAAGTTGACTAACACCACTTTAATTTAAAAAATGTTTAGCAAAGCACAAACAAGAAGAGTTGTAAGTCCAAAATAAATCCAATCAAATTAAAATTCCAATTAAGATGGCACAATTGCTATAATCCAATATTTAAGAGCTGATTGGGACTAAAGTAAGGTCACTTTGTAAAGCTTGTGAACCAATTAAAGAAATGATATGCTGTCCAAAAAGATTGGTAACCTGAGTATGAGATTTTTCTTCCCAATCGGAATTTTAACCCAAGATGAACCTTTAAGGGTTCAAAAAAATTCGAACTTGCATTCAAACTGATATCTCAATCTTGGGAGGCTCAAGTTTTTTGAAAAATCCATAGTTCAAAATTTAAAATAGTACTCGTAATCAAATTTGAACAACCTTCTTTCAAATACCAGCCACTTTCAAATAAATATAAGTTCTTATCCGCTATATTATCCACTAAATCAGGCTCCAAACAAACCAAAATCATACCTTAAGTGGAGTAGATGAATTACTCATTCAATATCAATTCAAATCTCTTTTCTTTCTTAATAAAATCAAGAACTCATGGCTGGTTCTTCTCCCTAGCTTGGCTTAACTTTTACTTATCATAGGTGTCATATTTATCAGTTAAAAGGACACCTTTACTCATTTCCAAATATCTTATAGGAAATGAAATTTCTCATTAAGTCTTAAAGGGTTATAGAAGGAATTAGCAATTTCCAAAATTCGTAAATCACCAAAACCAACTGCTCTTTGAGCTCGAAAAAGTCCCACAAACAATTTCTTTATGTTTGAAGAATCCGAGTACCATAAATCATTAAAAAGGTTGATTTAATCCAAAAAAATCAAGTAAACTAGTGGTCTTGAATAATGAGAGATCAAGCTAAGTCTCATGCAAGTTTCATATCATTGTTCCATCATATAACCATCAACTTCATAATCAATAGGTCTTCATAACCTTGTAGGCAACTGATATTGATCAACTTGCAATATTTGAGTGCAAGAAGATCAAGGTCATAATATCCTTTAAACACAAAGTATTAGCTTTCCAAACTTCTCATATGAAAGCCATTTGTTTCTTGATGTACTATAGAGAATAAGGGCTCAGCACATTGTATGAATGTATGGAAAAAAACAATTAGAAATCACTTATCTTTCTATGGAAGAATTTCTTCCATCAAGAACACCTTGCATAAAACCTTCAAAGGTACTTAAGCATCACTTCAATGTGGGAGTCCTAAATCCTTAGCTCTAATACTATGTAGAATTTAGGACTCTTTCATATTGATATCGAGCCAAAGAGGACAAGGCGTGGCATAGGGTCTAATTATATTTAAGTTTGAGTACTTCTTTTCATCACATGTACTAGGGAAATGAGAGCCAAGGACGTGCTCTTTTTTCCCCCTTAGAAAAACCCTAACTGTAGCCTACTCGCTCCCTCTCTTTACTCTCTTCTTTGCCTTATTTTCTCTTCTCTTCTTCTTCTCTTTAAACCTAGATCTTCTATTGATGGAACCCTAGAATCTAAGATGGTATCAGAGCAGGGATTATCTTAAATTAAAGCTTCTCAAAAGTGTTGAAGTATGCAAAGGAGGCAAAATTCCAGCCATAAGAGGAGGTAAAGGAGATTTTTTTTTGCATATTCTTGCAAGGCCCTACATCAGATAAGTGTGTTAAATGTATTTTTAATTGTCTGAAATCATTAATTATCATGTAAGAATCAATTCTAAATAGTTTTTAGGATCAATTCCATAGTATATGTAAAATCGAGATCAAATTGGCCAAATTCATGGTTGATTTTGAATTTTTTTTTGAAATATTACATTGCCGCCTTGTTTTGATGGTTTTTATATGCTATAAATTTCTTTATAAAAAATGGAAAACTTCTCTTAAATCCTGGTTTCTATATCCTCTTGTTGCTGAATTTATTAACTCTTTAATTCCATAAAACCCTAAGTAGGGGTTTGCAATTTGTTTAGAAATTTTCCTTATTCATGTTGTGTTTGTAATTATCCATTAAGTAGAAATGTTTTTGAATTATTCACCCTAATTACTGGAGCCATTCTCTTTTGCATATTATTCTAACCTTGTTTTCAGATTTCAATCATGTTGCAAGATCAAGAGATTTCATCATCCGGTTTTCTGAATCTGCAAATGCAAGCATTAATAAGGGAGATGTGACGGATGATGAGGGCGGAGTTAGAAGATATACGTGGGAGGTTGGATAGGGCAAAAGAGAGAACACAACGGGGGTAACCATCATTTGTTCCGAACAACCCAAGGAGGAATAAGTTGCACCGAAGGGAAGTTGAGGATATAGGAGAATTTGAAGGTGACAATTTAGAGGAGTCTGATAGGAAGTTAGTGGGCAGCCATAGAAGATATGGCTGGGATAGAGAATCTAAGAACTGGGTAGATAACAACTTGGGATGTATCAAGCTGAAAATTCCTGCGTTTCAAGGAAAAGGTGATCCTGAAGCATGCTTCGAGTGGGAAAAGAAGATGGAGTTGGTGTTCGGTTGTCACAATTACTCCGAAGTAAAGAAGGTAAAACTCGCTGCAATTGAATTTACTAATTATGTTATTGTGTGGTGGGACCAGTTGTGCATCATTAGGAGGCAAAATGGAGAAAGTCCTATTGAAAATTGGGATGAGATGAAGAGAGTGATGAGACGATGATTTGTACCCAGTCATTACTATCGGGATTTGTACCTCAAGTTACAAGGTCACTATCAAGGTTACCGAAGAATTGATGAGTATTATAAAGAGATAGAGATGGCTATGATTAGAGCCAATGTGGAGGACGATCGAGAGACGAAAATGGCTATATTTTTTAATGGTTTAAACTGAGAGATTTCTAACACAATCGAGATACACTATTATGTTGAATTGGAGGATTTGGTGAATATGACAATCAAAGTTGAGAGGCAACTCAAGAGGGGTGGTACACGGCCAAGACTAGAGAATTCGAATGCAGCACCTAGAGGTCAAACTACCCAACTTAGTAAGAAAATACGTCAACCTTCAAGGCCAAACATGAGCCCAAAACAGCCACCACTACCATGGATTGTCAAGGTAAATCAGCCCCTATTTTGACTAATTCTAGTGAGATTAAATGTTTCAAATTTCAGGGGAGAGGACACATAGCTAGCCAATGTCCAAACAAGCTAGTTATGGTGATTCAGGAAAATGGTGAAATTGATTCCGAAGATGAAGCTGATCTAGATGACATGCCACCGTTAGAGGACGCTCCCATAGGAGATGAGAAGTTCAGGGCAGATAATGGTGATATGCTTGGACTAGTCACATGACAAGCCTTAAGCTTACAAGCTAAAGAAGTGGAAGCAGAAGTACAACGGGAGAATATCTTTCACACTGGCTGCACGTGAAAGACAAGGTATGTAGTGTTATTATCGATGGTGGTAGTTGCACTAATGTTGCTAGTACTTACATGATTGAAAAGCTAGGGTTCACAACTCTTAAGCACCCTCGTCCATACAAACTGCAATGGTTAAATGATAGTGGAGAAATAAGGGTTATGAAGCAGATTGTTGTACTATTTTGAATCGATAAATATGAGGATGAGGTATTGTGCGATGTGGTACCAATGCTAGCTGGACATCTCATCTCAGGAAGACCATGGCAATTTGATAGACGTGTGCAGCATGATAGCTTCACCAACAAGTACTCATCCGTGCACCATGAGTGGACAATCACTTTAGTTCCGATGACACCAAAACAAGTATATCAGGATCAAGTGAGGTTGCAACAATTGAGTAAGGTCGACCCTGGTGAGGATTTGAGGGCAAATCCTTCTCAAGAGGGGGGTAATGATGTGAACAAAGGCTGGTTTTACTCTGTTACATTGTGGGGCCCACCATGGTTGCACAAGTTGGACGTGGGCTGGTTTTATTCTGTTACAATGTGGGACCCACCATGGTTGCACGAGATGGTGGGACCCACCATGCCAAGAAGAGTCCTCATAAAAAGGAGTTAGAATTTTAGTTAAATTAGATCTCTAGTAGATTGTGTTATCTTTTCAAGATATGCTTATCTTAGAGAGTTAGAGTTTGAGTTATGTTAGATCTCTAGTTTACATTGAGTTACCTTATCATGATAGGTTTATCTTTAAGAGTTAGAATTTGAATGTAATTAGGAGTCTACCACGTCCTCCACTATAAATAGAGGACCTGGTACACAGATTTAAGACATTTTTTTATGATTATTCATATTGTGAGTTATTCACTTTTCTGAACTTATCAAGGTTTCCTTGTGGCGTTCAAAACCGACTTATCAAACGGATTTTTCATCCCCGTTTTTGGTATCTTCACCATACCAAGGTTCTTGCTTTTCTAAGCAACGGCTCACGTTTCCATCAAACTTGAAAGATCTTGGGGACGATTTCCATATTTGGTATCGGGTTTTATCATGGGTTGACGTGGTTCATATTAGGCTAATCCTTTGGTTATAGGGTTAGTCAAAAGTGTGTTTGTGTGTCCTCTTTAAAGGGATGTTCTTGTGCTTTTACTTTCAATGGCAGAAATTTTAATTAATTCATCTTCTGCCTTGAATTATGCTTATTTAAGTAAACATGATCGTTGAGAATCACCGCTATTCCTCTCAAGGGTTTGAACAACTATGTGTCTTGGTCTCACTCTATTAAATGGTTTCTGATTAAAAGGGACCTTGATGGACACTTGGACCAGCCACCTACTTATGTTGATGATGCTTCCTATCATATGTGGTTGAAGGAAGGTGTCTTGATTATAGGTTGGTTGATTAATAGCATTGAAGAAGTAGTTGCCAACTATTTCATTCACTCGAGTACAACAAAGGATATCTAGGATACATGTTTTCTATTATATTCTTCATCTGAGAATCATGCAACAAAGAATCTTCAAAAGGTTTTAGACATATTTCAAGAGATATCTAGGACAAAGCATGAAGGAAATCTCCATGAATATTTTACCAGGTTTCGTAGTCTACTTCCAGAATGGATAGTTACTGAGCATATTCAACATATATTGCAACTCAAGCAGACAAAGAGAAGATTTTGTATCTGCCATGTGCCTTGCAAATTTCCAATCTAAATGGATATTGCAAAGAATCAGGTACGCAGTTCCTCTACTACACCCTCAATACTTAGGATACCAATCAAGGTATCTCCTCCTCTGGCTGAACAAGTTAAGAATTCAACAATCTAAGCCCAAGGGAGACAATTAATGATTTTGGTAAAGGAAGAGGAAGAGGTGGTAAGTCCTATAGTAAAAGGAAAGGAACAAGAGGTTGTGAATCTAACTCTAGTTCCTCCAGTATTGGCCAATAGAAGAAGTGTACTTTTGGTGGTTTGAACAATCATTTAGTAGAAAAGTGTTGGAATTTGCATGGAAAACCATATTATTTTAAGGCTAATTAGTCATCGGCCTCAGTGAGTGAAGTGAACCCAGAGCTCTCTAAGGGAAAAATGGCACTTTTGGATGAAGATTATGAATTGTTTTAGAAGTTTAAAAATCTGGTGGTTACACTAGAAAGTGCATTAACAACTACAATTGCTACAAATAGTACATACTATTTTCTCTCATGTTCTAGTTCATCACCTTGGATGATTGACTCAGGAGCCTCTTAATATCTCATGGGTAAAATTAAACACTTATCCTTTGTGTCTTTATGATCTATGGACCGATTGGTATCCATAGAAGATGAGTGCCAAACCAAAGTTTAGGGCACTAGTATAACTCTTGTATCACCTTCTTTTTCACTTTCTAATGTCATGTTTGTTCCTCAATTTCCTTTATGTCTTTTGTTGGTTAGTCATTTGACAAAGAAAATAAACTATTTTTTAATTTTTTTCCCTTCACATTGCATTTTTAAGGAAATGAAGACTAAATAGGTGATTGGTGGCAACCAGGGGGGGGGGGGGGGTTCTTTGTGGAACTAACTACATTTTTGGCTGTAGAAACAACCAATAAAGATGCAAAACATTGGCACAATCGAATCCCTCTCTACCAAAGTTGAAATCTTTACTTCCATCACTTACCTCAATTTCTCAATTGCAGTGTGAATGTTTTGAGCTTGGGAAACATCATAGATCCATTTTTTTTGCCCAGTAAAAACAATATTTTGTCTAGTTCTTTTACATTAGTTCTTTTGGATGTTTTGGGATCAATTAATGTCCCAAATATTTTTCAATCTAAATATTTTATTAATTTTTAGGATGATCATACAAGACTTGGTTATATTTGATGAAAGATAGAGCCGTAGTATTTACTATCTTTGCCTCATTATATGCCTTGGTAGAGACCCAGTTAAAAAAAAAGGTCCAGATATTCAGATTTGATAATGCCAAGGAGTACTTCTCCTCCTAGTTTCAAACCCTAGGTCAACAAAAGGGTATTGTCCATCAATCTTCATGTCACATCAACAAAATGGTTTTTTCGAAAGAAAAAATAGACATATTGTCGAAGTAGGCAGGATAATTTTGGTTGTTATGAATGTTCCTCAATTTTATTGGCCTTACGCTGTTCTCACTACTTGTTTTTTGTTTAACTACATGTCACCCAATGTTCTATGAAGTCAAGCTCCTTTTCAAAGTTTTACAATAATTCATTCTCTTTTTCATTAACACCACGTGTATTTGGTTGCATTGCCTTTGTTCATAGTTTGGGTCCCCTACAATATGTTTAACCCCAGGGTAGTTAAGTGTTTTTCTTTGGATATTCTAGAAATTAGAAAGGATATGTATGTTACTCACCTCTTCTGAGACGTACATTTGTTTCATCTTATGTCACTTTTTTTAGGATGTACCATATTTTATAGCTAGCTCTCCTCCTGATTTTATACTTTCTACAAGAACGCCCAAGCACAAAGAGCTAGTGGATACACAACTTTTGCTTCATGAACCTTCTCCCTCTCTGATAGCTATTCAACCACTTGTGGAACTTTTTGATGACCTTGATTAATTTCTCCTCCCTCTTCACCAGTACAGTTTGGATCATTGTATGATACCCGACCTATTGCACTTTGTAAAGAACCTCATTTCACTACTATTCAGCCTCAATCCACCTCTCACTCCATCTCTTCCACTCACCAATTGTCCCCTAATTGCGTCACTTTTTTGTTTGGAGTCTCACCTACTCATATCCCTACAAGTTATTTAGACAAGAATTCTACTTGGGAGTTGACATCTCTTCCATCATCCAAGAAGGCAGTTAGTGCAAGTGGGTCTATTTGATCATGTATAATCCTAATGGCTCAGTGGCCAGGTACAAAGAAAGGTTAGTTGCCAAAGGATATACTCAATGATATAACATTGACAACGATAAGACATTCTCACTAGTGGCAAAGATGAATTCTGGTCATGTCCTTATATATCTTGTTGGAAACTTTTAATGGGCTATCCATGAGTTGGATGTTAAGAATGCCTTTTTAAATGGGGACCTTTTGGAGGAAGTTTACATGAGTCAACCACTTGGTTATGTGGTTGAGGGGGAGAAGGTTTCTCTATTAAGTAAGGCTATTTATGCACTGAAACAATCCCCTCATGCTTGATTTGATAAGTTCACCACTGTAGTATCTCGGCTTGGGTTTGACTAGTGTGAAAGATTTTCATACATGGCAAGATTCTTATGACCATTTATGTTGATGATATTTTCATTACTAGTAGTGATCTCCATGGGATTCAACAAGTTAATTAGGATTTAAGCAAAGAGTTCCAAACCAAAGATGTAGGACTGCTCGAATACTTCCTAGGTATAGAAGTCCTTCAATCCAGCTATGATATTATTTTGTCATAGAGGAAATATGTAATTCACCTCTTAAAGGAAACTGGGATGCTAGGGTGTAAACTGGCTGATTGATGTTGATATTGGCCAGTTTCAATGGTTGGTTAGGAAGATGATTTATCTCACATTTAAAAGGCCCGATATTTCATATTTAGTTAGTTTTATCAGTCAATAGATGCATCAAACTCAACAGTCTCATTGGATGGCCTTGTGGAGAATTCATTGGTATTTGAAGAAATATTCAGGACAAGGATTATTGTTCAAATCCCATGGACATATTGACATTAAAGGTTTTGCAGATGCAGATTGGGCATGCTCCTCAAATGGCAGAAAATCCACCTCTGGATATTGTACCACTTTAGGAGGTAATTTGGTCACATGGAGGAGAAAAAAAAAGACTATCGTGGCTAGGTCAATTGCTGAGGCCGAATACAAACCCATGGTAGTAAGTGATCTATTATGGCTCAAGTCCTTAATGACTGAACTTGAGATCCAAACAACCAAGCTTACATGGCTTCATTGTGTTAATTAGGTAGCCATTAATACTACAACCAACCCAGTGTTCTATTAAAGAACTAAACACATTGAGATAAAAAGTCACTTGTTCGAGAAAAATTACAAGTTGATGTTATATCAATGCAATATAAACCCTCCTACAACTAACTAGCAGATGTTTTTATAAAAAGGTTATCACTGCAAAGTCTCTCTCATATATTGTTATGGACTCTATAGCATCACGAGTTACCAACAGGCGTAGGAATTAATTAATGTGCTTTTCAATTTCCATGTAATTATTTTTGGTTTGGTTTTGTCTTTGGTTTGGGTTGGTTTAGCATTTATTGGTTTGAACCATTGACCCAAGGGGTCTTTAGTGTTTTGGATGTCCTCAACCCTATTTAAGGGGACGGCTAGGGTAATGAGAAGATAGCAATTGAGTCTACTTTAGCTAGAGTAAATTAGATAAACAGGTCAAGAGCTCCTTCAACCTCTCTCCCATTTTTCCCCAATTCCTTTCCTAAATTCTCTTTTCCGAAATTCAATCTCCATCTTTCCATCATTCTATCTCAACGTCAAGCAAGGTAATGGAAGGAAGAGAAGAGAGGAGGGTGACAAGATCCATGGCTCGTGAGGATCCTAACAACGTGGTATCAGACAGGTCCACCCTCGTTAATTCCTCTTCTCCAGAGGACATACGTCAAGTACTTTTAGAACTTCAACAACGATCCACTCTTCAAGGTACTGAAATTTCTCACATCAATAATACATTACATACGCTGGAATGATCTCTCCAAACAGTCATCCGGAAACTCGATGCAATTCAAGCACCAATGCCACCACCAGCCACCAATTTTCAACCACAACCAATACATCACCAACAATTCACGCCACCACCAAATCCACCACTGCGCCAACCACCTGTTCCCATGGCTACTCACGCACAAGGACCAACCACGGTTCCAAGGTACTTTAAACTTAACTTTCCTACATATGATGGCTCTAAAGATCCTTTACTGTGGTTCACGAAATGTGAACACTTCGTCTATCATCAACAAACGGTGGAAATGGACAAGGTTACATTGGCCGCCTACCACCTGCCCGATGAAGCGCTCATGTGGTTCCATCACTACCGAAATGTCCATTCCACTCAGGATTGGCTGCACTTTAAACATGCTTGCTAGTTGAGGTTTGGACCTCCAGCTAGCAGCAACCCAGTGGGGGAATTGATCAACTATAAACAGACAGGCACCTTAGAAGTTTAACAAAAAACGTTTCAAGAAAGGTTGGCCCGAGCCAGTGAATTTGTTCCTCCTCACCTACATGTTCAGTTTTTTAATGCTGGATTGACAGAGGCGGTTAGATTGGAAGTGGAATTACTTGGTCCGACAGATTTGGACTCAACAATGAATTATGCTAGAGTTGTGGAACACAAACAGAGAGTTTTAAAAGAATCTTTACACCAAAAACTATTTTGGAACAACAGAATACAGGGTACTGCATTTGGTCCACGTTTTGGGTCCTCTGCCCCTAACTGAGTAGATCAGTCTACCAGTGTACCTCTACCCACTATGCCACGTAAATTTTTTACTAAACAGGAAATGGAAGCTAGAAAGGCCATGTTATGGACTCTATAGCATCACGAGTTACCAACAGGCGTAGGAATTAATGAATGTGTTTTTCAATTTCCATGTAATTGTTTCTTGGTTTGGTTTTGTCTTTGGTTTGGGTTGGTTTAGCATTTATTGGTTTGAAACATTGACCCAAGAGGTCTTTAGGGTTTTGGACGTCCTCCACCCTATTTAAGGGGACGGCTAAGGTAATGAAGATTATGAATTGAATTCACTTTAGTTAACATAATTTAGATAAACAGGTCAAGAGCTCCTTCAAGCTCTCTTCCGTTTTTCCCCCAATTCTCCTTTCCGAAAATCACTTCCCTTCAACCCCTCATTCCATCTCAACGTCAAGCAAGGTAATGGAAGGAAGAGAAGAGAGGAGGGTGACAAGATCCATGGCTCGTGAGGATCCTAACAGGCCAAAGGCCTATGTTTTAATTGTGACAAACAATTCCTTCCATGACATACCTGTAAACGCTTATTCAGTATTGAACTGTTGGAAGAAGATTCAGAAGAGCTTCCTGAAAATGAATTTGTTGAAGAGGTACAACAAGAACCAGAGCTCTCCTTCCATGCCATGCATGGCCTGCGTAGTTCTAATACCATGCAGGTAAGGGCCAGGTTACATCATCTCATGCTACTTGCTTTAGTTGATTCGGGCAGCACACATAATTTATTAGTGAACCAGCCGCGCAACAATTGGGATTGGAAATTCAACAGCAAAGGGGACTCTCGGTTTCAGTGGCCAATGGGGCTAAAATTGCAAGTGTGGGGTTATGTGCAAACACCCTTTCACCATTGAGGGATATTCCTTTTAGGCAAACTTACTAGTCA
Source organism: Aristolochia californica (assembly GCF_029961685.1). Classification (NCBI taxonomy): domain Eukaryota; kingdom Viridiplantae; phylum Streptophyta; class Magnoliopsida; order Piperales; family Aristolochiaceae; genus Aristolochia; species Aristolochia californica. Next base: position 32,575,304 of record NW_027181881.1, on the reverse strand, counting down.
TTCCCTTGGCTGGATTTGATTTGGTGCTCGGGGTCAAATGGCTTCAGTTATTAGGACCTATATTTTGGGACTTTCAGGCTCGGACTATGACATTTACAGCACCATAGGGCCAGATTACATTACAAGGTATTGTGGCACAGGTCCCTAACGCACTTCACACTTTACAGCTTCAGCACAATGGTGATGGTCAGTTAGCTCCTTTACTTGTAGCGTTTACGGATTTATTTAATGACCCTACGAGTCTACCACCAGTGCATCACTGCAATCACCACATTCTTTTAAAGTTGGGAACTGATCCAGTAGTGGTGTGGCCTTATCGTTACCCGCATATATAGAAAGATGAAATAGAATGACAGTGCATGCATATGCTCGCTCAGGGAGTTATCCAGCCCAGTCGATCTCCTTTTTCCTCACCAGTGTTACTAGTACATAAAAAGGATAAATCATGGAGGTTTTGTGTCGACTATAGGCAACTCAACTTGCAGACAATTAAAGACAAGTTCCCCATTCCAGTCGTGGACGAGTTGCTGGATAAGTTACACGGTGCTACAATTTTTACCAACTTAGATTTGAAATCGGGCTATCATCAAATAAGAGTTCACCCAACGGATGTGGAGAAGACTGTGTTCCACACACATCACGATCATTTCGAGTTCCTCATCATATCCTTGGGTCTCTCCAATGCACCCTCCACCTTTCAGACCCTCATAAATGAGGTATTTTCATCGCTTCTGCGCAACTATGTGTTAGTATTTTTTTATGACATTCTGGTCTACAACAAAAATTGAGAAGAACATCTCCAACACCTCCATCAGGTATTTACCATTCTACGCTCTCATCATTTGGTTTTGAATAAATCAAAATGTTCTATGGGTTCATCTGAGGTGGCATATTTAGGCCACGTCATATCAGTTGAGGGTGTGAAAGTTGACCAGAGCAAGATACAAGCAGTAATAGATTGGCCGATTCCCACCTCCATCACAGCATTAAGGGGATTTTTGAGCCTAGCGGGATATTACAGAAAATTTATCCAATCTTATGGCCAGATAGCAGCACCACTCAACAACCTTCTCAAAAAACATGCCTTCCATTGGTCTTCTTCAGCGAAACATGCCTTTCACCTATTAAAGGAGGCCTTAGCCTCAGTGCCAGTCCTACAATTACCAGATTTTGAGGGAGACTTTGTGGTGGAATGTGATGCCTCTGGGGGAGGTATAGGGGTAGTGTTACAACAATTGGGACACCCCATTGCTTATTTCAGCTGTCAGTTGGGACAACACCACCATAAGTTAGCTGCATATGAGAGGGAATTGATTGGGTTAGCCAAGGTTGTCCAACATTGGCGACCTTATCTCTGGGGATGACCATTTCTCATTCGTACAGATCATTGTAGCCTCAAGTATCTTCTTGAACAGTACCTCACCACATCCCCACAACAGCATTGGTTAACTAAACTCATGGGCTTCGATTTTACGGTTCCCTATAAGCCAGGTAGTTTGAATTTGGGGGCTGATGCTTTATCACGTCGGGATAATTCAGCCACACAAGTTTATGAAATCAGTCACCCACATTCATTGGTGTTAGATTCTATTCGTGAGGAAGTACATCAATATCTGGATCTCATGTCATTATATCAGGATATTCAACAGGGGACAGGAGCTCCTCATTGGACAATTCAGGATCGTCTCATACTCTACAAAAACAGGATTTTTATGCATCATATGTCCCCACTTCTTCACACCATCTTGTCCTCTATCCATGATAGCACACATGAGGGTCGACAGAAAACATATTTCTGAATCAGTCGGGACTTTTACTGGAAGGGCATGAAGAGCACAATTGCTGATTATGTAGCTGCTTGTCAGATTTGTCAACGAAACAAGGCTGAATCTTTAAGTCCTGCCGGCCTACTGCAACCTCTGCAACTACCGTCTCAAATCTGGTTTGACATTTCCATGGACTTCATTGTTGGCCTTCCCGTTTCATCAGGTAAATCTGTGATATTCGTCGTCGTTGATCGGTTTTCAAAATATGGTCACTTCATTGCTTTGGCGCATCCATATACTGCTGCTCAGGTCGCTCAATTATTTATGGACAACATTGTCCGATTACACAGAATTCCCACATCCATTATCAGTGACAGGGATGCCATTTTTACCAGTATCTTTTGGAATGAGTTATTCAAATTACAGGGCACCCAATTGGCTTTTTCGTCTGCCTATCATCCCCAAACGGACGGACAAACAAAGGTTGTCAATCACACGATTGAAATGTATCTTCACTGTTTTGTGGGGGATGCACCTAGATGGTGGGTGAAATGGCTTTCATGGGCAGAGTTTTTCTATAACACATCTTACCACACAGCATTGGGAACTACTCCTTTCAAGGTAGTTTATGGCAGAGATCCACCTCGTCTGTTACCATATGAACCTGGGGCATCCAAAGTCGTCACTTTGGACCAAGCGTTAGCTGAAAGAGACGCTATGCTCACTGAGGTACGTACTCATCTACAGGAGGCCCAACACTCTATGAAACTCTATTATGATAAGAGGCATCGGGAGGTATCTTATTTCCCTGGAGACTATGTGTGGTTAAAGCTTCAACACTACCGCCAGTTGTCCCTGACTGCATCCAAACGCCATAAGCTGTCTCCAAAATATTATGGTCCATTTCAGGTGTTGGACAAAATTGGGCCCATGGCATACCGCTTGCAGCTACCAGCAGAATCAAAGATCCATAATGTATTTCACGTCTCCCAATTGAAGCCCTTCCAGGGTGACTCACCCCTACTGCACACTCCACTGCCACCACTACATGAGGGCAGAGTCCTTTCTATTCGAGTTTAGGTTTTAAAAGCACGCCACATTAAAGGTGATTGGGAAATTCTCGTCCAGTAGGCAGATGTCGACCCCAGTGACACCACATGGGAGCCGTTATCAGCATTTCGACTCCTATATCCTTCCTTTGAGCTTGAGGACAAACTCTTTCTCCAGGAGGAGGGTGATGTTATGGACTCTATAGCATCACGAGTTACCAACAGGCATAGGAATTAATTAATGTATTTTTCAATTTCCATGTAATTTTTTTTGGTTTGGTTTTGTCTTTGGTTTGGGTTGGTTTAGCATTTATTGGTTTGAACCATTGACCCAAGGGGTCTTTAGTGTTTTGGACGTCCTCAACCCTATTTAAGGGGACGGCTAGGGTAATGAGAAGATTGCAATTGAGTCTACTTTAGCTAGAGTAAATTAGATATACAGGTCAAGAGCTCCTTCAAGCTCTCTCCCATTTTTCCCCAATTCCTTTCCGAAATTCTCTTTTCTGAAATTTAATCTCCATCATTCCATCATTCTATCTCAATGTCAAGCAAGGTAATGGAAGGAAGAGAAGAGAGGAGGGTGACAAGATCCATGGCTCATGAGGATCCTAACTTATATGTACTCCTAGCTGAGAATATTTGATGTTTTTCACCACCTTGAGGGGGAGTTTTAAAAGGGTGTTAGTGGCATTCTTTGTAATTAAATTAAGTAGTGGCATTGGGTGTAATTATGTTTAATTTTGAGTTATTTTTTTATCATCACATATACTAGGGCTTCAACCTCTTATTTATAATAGGGAGGATAGCCTAGGATGTGCTCATTTTCCCCCTAGAGAAACCCTAACTGTAGCCTACTTTTCCCCTCTGTTTTCTCTCTTTTTTACCCTCTTTTCTCTTCTTTCATTCTTCTCCTTAAATCTAGACCTTCTAGTGACGGAACCCTAGAATCTAACAAACAAGTGCTAATGGATATGTTGGCATTTGAAAAAATAGCATTTCAAAAGAGATGTTTAGAGTTAGAGCACATGCTTAAAGATATGTCATCTAAACAATTTGTACCAAGAAGATATGAAAAAAAAAGAACCATTGGGAACACCATTATTCACATGAGACAAATATTAGATGTAATTATTATAATATGTTCGGGAACTATGATCATATTTGAAAAATTATAAATGAGAAGGTAACCAAGGTTAATCAAACCAATACCCAAAATGAAAATAAATGCAAATAGGGATACCAAAATAAAACAAGATAGTTAATGGGATCCTGATGGAGCACCTCACAAAGGGATGAAGGACCACCAGAGGGATGATATTCCCCTTTAGGTTGAACCTTGTCTTTAGCACTAAGCACCTGGAAAAAAAGGGATATCAAACTACTAAGTGGTATAGGCATAAGAAGATTGGTCATTCATAATGAAATTTCTTAATCCTATTAGCTCTACCATGAGTACATGAATGAAAGAAGACCCATAAATTAAAACCTTTATAAAAGAAGTGAGAAGGTCTTCTTGAAAAAGTAGACTAGGTATTTTGCTAAGTATTTGATGAAATCTATTTCAGTTTACTTGAAGAATTGTAGATAAGATTGTAACATCCCCTCCTAAAATCATTTCAAAGTAATTGGAAAAAATTTTAAAAATGCAATTCAACCTATCTAGAGGGTGAGATAAATGAATAATTTGTGGAGTATTGACATGCAAATTTTGTCACCAAAGTTTTTATTATGTTAGATTTTTCCAATTTGTTACGTCTAGTGAGGAAAAATTTAGAGGAAGGGGCTGAATAGGTTTGTTTAAATTTGCTAAAAAATTTAACCCTTTTCCATGAATCCTTAGTAAGTATTTATGCTCTCAAATGTTGTAACACCCAAAAAAATTACAATTAATATACTAGCACATACCACAAATTAAGCACATAAAATACAATGCACACAGATGATTTATAGTAGTTCACAATCCAGTCTCATGAATTTGTAACCTTGGAGTTAAAAATCCACCAAGTAAAAGCCAAATGACATCTACAAAAGTAGACCCCCAAGGTCCAATATTACCAACCCAACACTTGGAGCTTATAGTTACCAGCAATTAGGTGCAAACACCTAGACCTTTAAGAAGAGTTTCAGTAGTGTTGAATTTAGGACCCCATACTTGAAACCTCAAGCAAGATGAGAGAGAGAAAAGAGAGGGGAGAGAGAAGAGAAGAAAAGATCAAAGAGAGTGAGAGAGAGCTCGGGTAGAGAGGAGAGAAGAGAAAAGGGAGAAGAAAAACTTTAGGCTAGGAGAGAGAATCTTCCAGGTATTTGAGAAGAGGAAAGCTTGATTGAAGCCTTCAACCGAGACCCCTATTTATACTGTTTCCATTACATATTTAGGAAAACTCCTCAATCAGTTAGGATCCCTAATTACATCAATCAAAGGAAGATCAATCAATTACATTAATCAAGGAAGATTGCCAAATCTTCCAACACATGTGATGAGGATTCCACCTTGTGTGATGACTCATCATGCCACCTCATGTGCTGACTCATCTTGCCACCTCGTGTGGGCATGGTGGGTTTTGTCCTACCTTCTAACAAGTAGCACCTTACTAGGCACACCAGGCCTAGTCGCAAGAATGGGATTTTGATAGAACCCCCTTTCAAAAGCTCCTACCTTTTTCAACGAGTGAAATTACCTCTAAATCCTTATCAATTATTATCAATTAACTCTTCCATGCTATTTATCAACCAACATATAACCAAAGTTTCCTCTTTTAACTATTTTTGGTAGGAGGGGTCTTCTTCACCAAGAAATGGCAGAGTCAAGTGTCCAACAAGGTCTCTTGAAATCAGATAACATTTCATAGATTGGGACCATGAGGAGTAATTAGATGAAAATTTGAGTGGTAAAGTAGTCATCTTCAAAAAATCATGCTTGCTGAATTCAGATCAGTTGAAGGACTTATTTGAATTTGTTGCCATGTTTGGCCAGAAAAAATTTCTTTCAATACATGAAGGCTTAATGAAGAAGTCAAATTCAACAAATATGGATAATGAAATTTCATGAATGAAGACATGCATGCCATGAAAGTGAATTAGAAGAATTTGTGAATGGCTGGAAGTGAAATATAGTTAAAATCACTGAAAAACAATGACAAAAAATATGGTTCAAAAACATCTAGAAAAAATGTTGAATTTAGAACCCCATGAATAATACCTCGAACAAGGGGAGAGAGAAAGAAAAAAAAGAAAAAGAGAAAAGTTCTTGGGTAGAGAGAGAAGAGATGGAAAATAAGGGAGATTGGAGAGAGATTACTTTACACGAGAGAGGGGGAAAAAAAGAAGAAACTTGCTTGATATTTCCAAGTTACAATCACCCCTATATATAGTTCAGGAGGTGATAGAGTCCATGTATAACTAACCTTAGGGCTCCTAATTACATTCCAACTAGAACTCTCTAAGATAAGCTTATTATGATAAGATTACATTATCTATTTAAGAGACTACTTTAACTCAACTACAAACACCTTCTTTAAGCACATTAATAGAGCTAGAGAGCTAGCTCGTGGTCTTATCTTATGGGTCCCACATGATCTTCCAGCTCATGTAGATAGAGGTACCAGCTCGTGGTATCTTTGTAGGTCCCACTTTATTTTCTAATCTTCTATTCTATTTTAGCACATGTTCCTTATCTCTAAGCTCGAGCCACTTTGTATGAGGACTCATGTTGATACCTCACGAGCTCATGGTGGGTCCCACCAGCTTGTGTAGCCATAGTCGGTCCCACATTATAACAAAAAAAAAAAAAGATCCATGCGAAACATAACATCAAACCCTAATTTTTGGGATCTTCCCTGGCCATGGATCTCGTCACCCTTCTTCCTTTTCTTCCCTTCAGATTTGCTCTTGACATGGGAAGGAGTTTTTGGTGTTTGGAACGTGGAATGGTGAAAGCAAATTGAGCCTTGAAGGAGGCTCGACCTGGACCTCGGGAGGGAGAATCCGACCTCTAATCTTCTACTTGATTCAATGCTTGATTCTTCATTAAGCCTCTCCTATAAGATGTGCTAAGCAAACACTAGAAGATTCAACCTTCAAAGCCAATTTTTATAGGCATATGTAGAACTTGATCAATTTGATTAGAACGTCCTAAATGAATAAAATTTTGTGTTTTTCAAGAGAAAAACTTAGCATGAATAAGTAAAAATTTTGAAACTTATCTTAGCGAGCTCATGCTAGAATCTTTTGTTTCAACTTGCTCTCTTCTATGGCTGGTTTAGGATGCTCTTCATGTAGTGCATGAAGGTTGACCACTTTGTTTGAAGAAAAACCAATGAAACCCTTGAACCCTTGCTCTGATACCATGTTAGATTACAAGGTTCATGCTATTGACCTATGTTGAATTCCATCTACATTTTGATGATAAAAAAACTTAACATTGTTTGTACTAATGTTTGAAATTAATAATTTAAGATGCAACTCTTTCAAGAGATATAATGACAAGGTCTACACAAAGAACTGGTGAAACTCAAAGCAAGACCTCAAACTCTAACATGTGTCAAGTTATCTTGAAGAAGCATCCGCAAGTGAAGAAATGAAGATCTGAAGATTATTGCATAAGATGTATAGAAAAGTCTCAAGAACTCTAGCCAAGTAAGAGTAGAATGAACCTCTATTTATAAAAGAGAAAACAAGTAGAATCAAATTAAAATTAAACAACCATTGTTCTAGTTACACCCAAACTCTAACACTTAAAAATAAGTGCTAGCATAATTAAACAACTGAACATAAATATAAGGCTGAAATAACTAAAATACCTCTTAACTGAAACACTTATGTGAGATATCCTCCCATGAGACTTCTGTAAGATTCTACTATATTAATTACTGCTCTTTGAGACTTCATTTTTTTAGTGTCATTCAAGACTCTTCCATACCTGCTCTGCAACAGCATACAACTTCAAATTCAGGTCAATCAAGGTCTCAAGAGGTCTATGTTGAATTTCTAGAAAAGAGATATAATTCATTGACGTGATTATAATTGAGTACAATGAGCATAGAGAGAACAAGTAGAATCAACTTACAATTAAACTACCCATATCCTAGTTACACCCAAAGTCAAACACTTAAATGTAAGTCTTAGAGTATTTAAATAATTGAATAAGAATAAAAGACTAACATAAGTAAAACATCTTTTTATTGAGACTTTTCTATTAGATTTGTTTCGTGAGTAAGGCTCTGCCATATGAATTATTGCTCTGTGAGACTTCTTATTGTGAGAGTCACATAAGATGCTTCCATAACTATTTTTTCAACACTCCCCTTCAAGGTAGATCTTATAACTTCAGCTTTCAAAGAAAAAGATTCTTAGTCTTAAAGAATTTTTTGTTCATTTTGTACTCTCCTAAAGTGGATATTCTGGTCATATAAAATTTGATTACCACAACACGTCATATTCTTCATAGTAGATTATATCACCTACCTCATCGTTCATACTTAACTTTCTATTCTCCCCCTCAAGCTGTGGAAAAAAAGGACAAAGAGACCCACTTTGGCAACAAATATGGGAGAGGAAAACCACTCATAGTCATACAACAAACCTCCATACACTAGTCAAACTGGTTTTAGTTTGGAAAAAACTCTACTCAATTTCAAAGCCAACAATAAGTTTTTATTTTAGGCATGAAAAATATATTGTTCACTTTATAAGGGTAGATCAAACAAACATCACCTCTTGGGTGAAGAATAAAATACTTGACTTAAGTTGGATATTGGATGTAGTCCTATACTTTATAGGTAGTGGATCTATGCATTGCTCTACAGTCGTGAAAAATAAAAGATGATAAATTGAAAACATAGTAGAGAAAAATAATGATAGCAATGATCATACTTTAACCAGAAGGTAGTGACTATGCAATACTCTACTTCAAATCGAGTTTTTAATGAATATAATAAGATCTTGATTATCAAATCAATAATGAGAGTGACATTCTTTTTTTCAAAAAATTAGGGGATATTATAATGGAGGAATTATAAAAATAACAAACAAGTTAAACCAAGTATGATCTGAAATGAATTTTTGGGGGTGAGCATAATTTCTATAGGTAATGATGCAGAAGATATACAATTGAGGTAGACAAACAAGCCAACACTAGAGAGGAGATCCTAGGCCAAATTGCCTCATGCAATCTTCCCTTAATTCCAAATTAATAGTGCTTAATTCTTACCAAAACTCTCTGATTAGAAAGGAAATGTGTCTAAGAAACTAGGAGTCTATTAGTAAAACAAACTCAATTTGTGGCAGTGCATGGAGATGTAATAGGAGAAAAATAGGAAAAAGAAGAGATTTTCAACAAAACTGATCGTTGCTAATTGAAGTATAGAAATCTCCAAAAATGTAGCTCAAAATCACAAAAAAGGTTTTCTTTTTAAAGAATTTAGCCTCAAAGATATTCCTATAGGGATATAATTATCCATATATAGTCCCATTATTTCTAATATATATTGTTTTTTAAAAAAATGAAGCATCCTGCTGTCAGTCAAACTTTTCTTTCTGCCTAATCTTTTGCTACTTCAGATGTCAATGTCTCTTTGTAGAAAACTCCAATTTACAAAATTATCTCTGTGTTAAAAATAGACTCAAAATACTTACGCAAAATATATAATTTATAGTAATGAAAGAGTATTATGGAGGTATGAATGTTAAGAGAAAAATGGGTACTGCAACTTGAAAACATCAATGAGGAAGAAAAAGAAGATCACAAACCTTAATTAATAGATATGACAGATAAGAAAAGGATCACATTATCTCTATGGGTTGACCAAGAAAAGTCACAAAGACTAGATCTGATACCATGTTGAGTTTCTAAAAAAGAGAAATAATTCATTGACTTCATTATAATTGAGTACAATGAGTCCCAATTTATGATAGAGAAAAAAAGTAGAATTAGATTAAAATTAAGCTACCCATATCCCAGTCAAATACTTAAAGATAAGTTCTAGAGTACTTTAACAATTAAAACACGTGGTGTCAATAGAAAGGGCGATACATCGTGAAATAATTTATAGAAAGGTGTCTAACCATGTAGGACACTAGAGGGCATCCGATTAATTAAAAAAAATCCTTATGAAGTGCTTATGGCCAATAAACCTATGGGACATTCATAGAGAGACTGATTTTCCAGCCAACTTCACAAATAGAGAGAATGATTGTCCAACCAACTTCACAAATATAGAGAATGATTGTCCAGCCAACTTCAAACACACCATTTTGTTGTTGAGTGTAAACACATGAAGACTGTGGGATAATATCCCATTTGTGACGTAGGGATTGAAACTAAGAGGAGAAATGCTCCTTCGCATTATTAGACCAAAATATCTGAACCTTTGTATGAAACTGAGTCTCCACCATAGCACAAAACATGTCAAATATAGATAATATTTCTGACTTATCTTTCATCAAGAATAATTATGTAATCCTTGTTTTCGTCATCAACAAAAATAATAAAATACTTAGTTTGAGAAATATTTGGGACATTAATTGGTCCCACACATAGAAATGAATTAAAGAAAATGGACTAGAGACAACATTGTTTTGCCTGGCTTGTGGCTTGAAACATAGTCCGGTGGTGTTTTCCATACTCACAAAAATCACCTGAAAATGTAGAAAGAGAACCAAGGGAAGGAACTAATAACATCAAATTTGGTAAAATCGGATGGACCAGCCTAGTGTACAATTTGTATGCCTTTGTTTTTTGTAACTTCTACAATTGTTAGGTTTGGAGGATCCATAAAGTAAAGACCTCCTCTCTCTTGACCATCACCAATCATTTGTTTCATCTTGATATCCTTAAAAACACAATGAGATGAAAAATAAAAATAAAAAAGTAATTAAGTCATTTTGTTAATTGATTGACAGGCATAAAACTAAATGGAAATGGAGGTACAAATAAAACATCGGTGAGTGAGAGAGGAGGAGACAGAGGATGTACCAATGCCTTGAATTTTGGTTTGGAACCATTTGCAATGGATAAAAATCGATTCGTTGTACATTGTGAAACATTTGATGACTTGTTTATGTGACTAGTAAGGTGTTCAAAGGCACCTCAATCAATGATCCAAGATGAAGAATTACCACTAAAATTTGAGTCTAAGGAGAACATACCTATAGTAGCAATAGTGGTTGTAGTAGCATTATGAGGGGCTGCCACCATATTCTTGAACTTCTGAAATAAAGCGAAGTCTTCTTCAAACAATATATTTCCTTTTGAGGGTTCTCTAGGCACTTCATTGGGAGCTAATGTGGTAGATGCCTGGTTGACCTTGAAACAATCTGGTTTTTCAAGTAAATTCCAGCACGTTTCAATTAGATGATTCTTCATACTACAAAAAGTACACTTCCTTTGTTGGTGAATGGTGGAGGAATTAGGGATGGATTCACTACCTCCTCTTCCTCTACCTTCACCATATGACTTGCCATCTCTTCCTTTTCCTCTACCAAATTTTTTACTCCCTCTACCTTGGGAGAACATTGCTGACTTCTCAACTTGATCAGCTGAAGGAGTAGATACCTTAACTAGTATCCTAAGCATTGTTGCACACTCATCATTAGACAAGGGCAAGATAAAAAAATCTTGCCTTTGTTTTGCTTGAGTTACAATCTCAGTTGAATATGGCTGAAAAACTATCCATTCTTGAAGTAGACCTCAAAACTTGGCAAAATATTCATGAAGATTTCCTTCATGCTTTGTCCTACACATATCCTCAAATATGTCCTAAACCTTTTGAAGACTAAAAAATGTAGAATATAATTGAAAACATGAATTCCTAATATCCTTGGCTGTATTCAAATGAATAAATTTTTGGCAATCACTTCTACCATGCTATTAATCAACCAACTTACAATCAATGTATCTTCCGTCAACCACTTATGATAGGAAGCATCATCAGCATGGGTAGGTGTCTGGTCCAAGTGTTAAGCAATGTCCCTTGTTATCAAAAACTATTAATGGATTCAGGCCAAGACACATAGTTCCTGACCCTTGAGAGGAATGTTTGTAATTCTCAAGGGATCGTGTTTGTTGAAATCAGCATAACTCGAAAAAGAAGATGAAGTACTTGAAATTTTAGCCATTTGAAACAAAACCACAAGGACTTCCCTTTAAATAACACACACAAACACCCTTTACACTAACCCTAAATTTAAAAGATCGGTCTTTCTCAATAAACTAAACAAGCACACAACTTGTAGATTTAATCGATGAACTAACACAACAACCATAATCATGCAAGGCTTAGCAATCAATATAAGGGCATGACAATGACTAGAATTGAAAAACCACGTAATTTTAAACCAGCACTCTAAAAGCCTTGGAACACAATATTAGGATGAATAATTAATAAAAAAATTACTGTTTTTGAAGGTAATTCCAAACATACCATGAACAAGGAAAATGGAGTTGTCCAAGAAGCTTGCAATGAAGGTTTTGGGTGCTGCAAAAAAAATCCTTGGGATGAGGATTACTAGAGAAATTGATGTCTTGAAACTGTCACATGAAGAATATGTGAATAAGGTGTTGAGTACATTCAACATGAATGAAGCAAAACCAGTGAGTACTCCTTTGGCTAGTTACTTTAGGCTATCTAACGAGTAGTCACCTTCTAAAGAGTGGGATCGAGCCAACATGGCCAATGTTCCTTATGCTTCTGCTATTGACAATCTCATGTATGCCATGATGTGAAATAGACTAGACATAGCTCATGCAATGGGAGTTGTGAGTAGATATATGAGTAATCCGGGAAAACAACATTGGCAAGCAGTGATGTGGATTCTTAGGTATTTGAGAGGCACCGCAAACTCAACCTTATGTTTCAGAAAGTCAGACTTGGGATTACAAGGTTATGTAGATGCTAACATGGCTGAAGACATTGATGACAGGAAGAGTTCCACTGGATATGCATACACATTGGGTGGTACAACAGTAGTTTGGTCTCTAAGTTGAAAAAGATAGTTGCTCTTTCCACTACTGAGGCAAAATATGTTGTTGTGACCGAAGCCAACAATGAGATGGTATGGTTGCAGTCTTTCTGACAAGAATTTGGTCTCAAAGCATGAGAAGAATGTGTTGTATTGCGACAGTCAGAGTGTTATTCATTTAGTAAAGAATCTCATTTATCATTCCAAAACAAAGTACATACAGGTGCACTATCACTTCATCAAATCAATTATGGAGGATGGAATCTTATCACTTGAGAAGATTCAAGGAAGTCAGAATCCAATTGATATGTATACAAAGACTGTTATGATGGAGAAACTGTTCTGTGGAACTTCAGTTGGACTTCTTTTTGATGATTGAGAAGTTGTTGCCGCTGAAGAGGAGTTATTGATGATGGATTAGTCTCCAAGTGGGAGATTGTTAAGTTGTGGAGCCTAATTAACACATTACACTGAGTTGGTCATGGAGAGGTTAAGGGTTGGGAAATTTCACTCTTGTAATGTTGTTGCCCTAGTTTTATCTTTAAATTCGGGGGCACCACTATTAGGGTTTTATGATCTTAATTCGGGGCATCTCTAGTTGCAACTTGAAAAGTTAGAGAGAAACACCTATAAGTGTGCAATTTCTCTTTTAAACTATTTCATCTTCATAGTGGATTACTACAGTGGCGAAAGACAGGACATAGTCTCACCTTGATGCAAACCTATATAAATCGTGTTGTGCTTTTACGTGCTTTCTTTTCCCTTCTTCCAAATTTATTATTATTCCTCTCGTAAGTTTGGAATTAGGGCATCTAATTCCTAATAATCTTCAGTCTTATCAGGAGGTCCTTCAGCATCCAAGATGGAAAGCCGCAATGGATGAAGAAATTGAAGCACTACATAAAATCTGACTTGGACACTGGTTCCCTTCCCATTTGGGAAACAACCAGTTGGTTTTAAATGGGTCTTCACTGTTAGACATAACCTAGATGGCTCCATGGGCCACCTTAAAGGTTGCCTTGTAGCAAAAGGCTACACTCAGTGCTATGGTGTCAACTATGAAGAAACCTTCTCTCCTGTCACCAAACTCAACTTGACATGCCTCTTATAATCGTTTGTTGCTAACTCTCGTTGATCGATGTTTCAGTGTGATGTAAAAATGCCTTTATTAATGGATATATTAAGGAGGAGATTTATATTCAACAAGCCCCTGGCTATGTGGATGAAGGGGAGTTGGTATGCAATTTACCAAAATCCCTATATGGGTTAAAGCAGTCTCCATGAGCTTGGTTTGACAAGTTCAGTTAAGCCATGCTTTGATTCGGATTCACTAGATGTTCTATGGACCATGCGGTGTTTTTAAAGCACACTATGAAGGGTGTGATGCTACTTGTTGTGTATGTAGATGACTTTATTCTGATGGGAAGTGATACCAAGAGCATAAATCAAATTAAACATAATATATGCCATGAATTCAAGACGATTGTTAGAAGATGGCTCAAGCCCACATGACGAAGGAGAAGGCCCACACGTCCAAGGGAGATGACATGATGGTAAATAAAAATTCACCTCATGAAGATGGCACAAAGATATAATTATTCAAGAATATCATGTCTACTTATGTCTTTTCTTATATAAATCTTGTAGCCCTAAAGGCATTATAAACATTGTAACATCCTCTCTAAAATTTTAAATAGAGGCCCTTGGCTTGGGGTAGAGCATCAAGTCTCACTCCCCTTCTCTCAATTTGACCCTAAGATCACTCTCTCTTTTCCCAAGATCTCTCTCTCTCTCTCTCTCTCCCTTTGGCCAAGCTCCTCTCTTAGTCTCTTTTCTTCTCTTCTCTTCTTCTTCTCTCTCTTTCTTCTTCTCTTTCTCTCTCACCACCTTGTACCAGATTCTAATCATGGGGCCCTAAATTAAACATGTTATCAGAGCATTATATTTAGGATCCCCACATCAAGAAGGTGCTCTAAATATTTTATGATCAAAGCTACTCATGAAAGGCTCTTTGTGAAGCAAGGTTGAAGCTTGTTGAGATACATTTTTCATTTTTTTTTTTTTTACTATCACCTATTTATGGATTCATGCTCTCGTTTTTTTATTTATGTAAGATGATTTAGTGCTTATTCTCTTTATCTTAATAAAGTATTGAGATTTATGTCTCTCAAATTTGAAGAAGTTTGTCAAAATCTGGAGTTTTCAGTCGGTTTGCAAGTGTTTTGGCTGAAAATCGGTTTATATTGAAATCCTTTGAATGGGAGGTTAATGTTTGTGGATGCAAGTTTATTTTAATGAAGATAAATTCTCTTGAGCCTATTGCAAGATTATATTAATTGGATTTCAAAAATTTAATTATCTTGGTTACTATGAGATTCTTTCCACCGGCTGATTCATTTGGTATTTGAGTAGTTGGAACTCCACTGGGTTCATGTTTTTGAAGAAGATTATTTTTTTCTTCATGATTTTGGATTTATTATGAGTTTATACGGATCTTAATAAGCTTATCTATGAATTATTTAACGTGCCAAGATTCATCAATTTTTTTAAGAGGATAAGTTGAAAGAAGAAGTTTTTTTAAGAACTTATGGAATAGTATTTTTTTATAAGAGGCAAAAACCTTTGTTTTGATTCAAAGCCATGAGTTGGCTCCTTCTTGCATGAATTTCCACATGAAATCAAGGTTGAAAGATTCTTTTAAAAAAGAAGAAGCAAGGAAAAAGGAATTAAGGAAGTGTCTTTTTGAAAAAATCAAGGTGGCACCAAAAAATTTAAGGAAAGGTTCTCTTTTCTTTAGAGATCTCAAACCACCTCAAGATCTCCTTGATTAAGACTGATTTATTCAATCATATCTTTCTTAAACCAAAAAGGACTGAATCTAGACTGTTTTTTTTTTACAAGTTGACGTCAAAAATTATTTTTGGATAGATCTTGGAGGATCTTAGTCTATCAGCAAGAAAGATAAGGGAATTGATTCTTTGATGATTTGGTGTCCTTGATTGATTTTTTTGCTCTTAATCTAAAAGGAAGATGAATATCTGATTAAACTATATTTTGGCCAGCATTCCTTCTTGATTAGTGGATATTTTACTTTCCTAAAGGGCTAGTTAAGCTTGGGTTCTTCCTCATCATACCCGAGCTGGTTTGCATTGTCAAGGACATTAAATTTTTTGGTGAGGCTTGATTCTCGGTTATTGCAGCATCTCCTTTAGGCTATATCAGTTATTTCTTTGAGTGAAATATCATTCTCAGCTTGCCTCAAATGGGTGAGGAACACATTGGTACTAAGAGTGATATTCTCAAGATTACCACTATACCCTTGAGAGTTATATCAAAATACTTGGAGTTGGTCAAAATCGGTTAGGATGTTTCTTAGTACCCAAGACCTATTAGGTCACCTAACCAAGCTAGGACCACCTATTGATGAGGAAGATAATTCTTAAAATAAGTGGTTGAAAAATGACATGGAGGAGCAAGTAGACAACAATGTAGTCCACCTGGAAACAACGTAACAGATTTGGGATACATGTGCAAAATTGTACTCTAGCACAAAAAACCTACAAAAGTTGTATGATGTTTTAAAAGTATGTTTAATACTAAACAAGGAGACAACTTACATGATTACTTGGCAGGATTCAGAGACCTCATTCAAGAGTGGAAGCTAGCTCAACTTAACTCCACCGATACCTCTATTCAAGATAGGCTGAGGGAAGCCTTAGCAACTGCTATCTATTTAGATAATATTAAGCCTTATCTTGAGGTTTCTAAAACTCAACTCCTTAGCTCCTCCGTTGTTCCAACATTTGATGATGTATGTGACACCTCACTCAAAATTCCAGATTCTTATTCCACCTCTCATAATAAAGTATTGTCAGCCATGTACTTCTGTAATAGGGGCACATCTTCCACTAATTGAGGCCATGGTAGAAGTTATAGAGGAGGCCGAGGAAGAGGTGGAAGGACTAGTCCATCATGAACAGACAACAAGGGATGCACTCACTGTGGGAGGTTCAACCACATTATAGAAAATTATTGGAAACTCCATGGAAAGCTAGATTGGTCTATGGCTAATCAGGCCTCAGTCAACAATAAAAAGGAGGACAAGCCTACACCACTGTCAAACGAAAAGACCTCACTGATGTTGAGTATGAAGTATTCCAAAGAAAGAAAACTTTGATGGTATCTCCTCCAAAATCTTCCTCTACTACTATTGGCACCACCGCTTTATGTATGCTTGACGTCAGTACCTCGTCTTCATCCTGGATTATTGACTCAGGGGCCTCAGAGTATCTCACAGGTAACAAAAGGTCTACTACATTCTTAATCTGCATGCCTCTCAAATAAATTTGTTATAATAGCTGATGCATCCCAATCCAAAATTCATGGGAAAGGATCTACCTCTGTTATGCTATCACTTCCACTCAAAGATATCCTATTTGTTCCAACCTTTCCCCTAAACCTATTGTCTCAGTAAACTCACTAAACACTTTAATCTCCATCACCTTCTCACCCTCTTCTTGTGTATTTCAGGATCTAACAACGAAGTGGCTGTTTGTGGAGGTCGTGAACAATGGGGGCTTTACTACTTGGACTTGCCTCAAATAAATGTAGTATCAACCAAGCAAATCAAGGCAAGATTATGTCACAATCGGTTGGGACATCCCTCAACACCATCTCTTCAACATATCTTTCCAACATTTAAAAATTTGTAAGTTTTAAACATTGAAGTGTGTCAACTAAGAAAACACCAGAGGACCACATAGTCTCCTCGGACTGAACTTAAAGATATCACTCCTTTCTCCTTGATTCACACTGATGTATGGAGACCCTTAAGTATCTCAAACATTTCAAAGTTAAGTACTTTATCACCTTTATTGGTGATTTTACTCTAGACACATGGGTGTTCCTCTTTAAAGAGAGATCTAAAATTTTATCCATTTTTAAGTCCTTTCATGCTATGGTGGTCACTCAATTTGGAAAAAAAATCAAAGTACTTCATTCTGATAATGCCAAATAATGTCTCTCTAGTGACATTGACTCCTTTTGTTAAGAAAAGGTCATTATCCATCAGACATCTTGTATCTACACTCCTTAATAGAACGGTCCTAGATGTAGCCTGTGATTTACTATACTCCATGAAAGTACCATACTTCTATTGGCCACATGCCATATTTACTGCATGCTTTCTTATTAATAGGCTAGCTTCATCTATCCTCGCTCATAAATTCCCATATTCTTTATTATTTCCAAATGATGAACCATTTTCACTTCCTTTAAGAGTCTTTGGGTGCACATGTTTTATTCATGTTCGCATCACCCCAGAGAAATAAACTTGGCCCAAAATATATCAAGTGTATCTTCTTGGGATACTCTCACACACAAAATGGGTATCTTTGTTATAATCCTAGTCTCCAAAGGTTACTTGAGTCTAGGGATGTGACCTTCTCTGAAGACACTTGATACTACTCTACCGAAAATGCTCCTCCGGATCCCTCATCTATACAAGCCTCTACTCGACTGGTTGTGCCCCATGTTGTAGATACTCTTCCATCCCTTGAAGCATTGGCCGATGTCACACCTGCGAAGTTTACAGATCCCACTGAGCTAAGTCAATCTCCATCTACTCTTGTTCTATTTGGACCACAATATGAAATTCAACCTATAACCTAAAGGAAAGAATCCAAAACTTGTACTAGGCCCTCCTCACCCCATATCCAATTATGTGTCTCACCCTCGTTTGTCTTCTTCATGTTACCAATTTCTTGCATCTATCTCTTTCGTCTATGTACAACACTCCTATTAGGTGGCTCTGAGGCATCTAGGATGGAAGACGGTAATGGAAGAAGAAATGTATGCACTATATCAGAATCATACATGAGCTCTAGTTCCTCTTCCTTCAGGCAAGAAACCTATGCGATGTAAGTGAGTTTATACCATTAAACATAATCCAGATGGATCGATTGTTGCCCTTAAGGCACACCTCATTTTCAAAGGCAAACTTAGTGCTATGGAACCGATTATGAAGAAACATTCTCTCTAGTGGCCAAATTGAACTTGGTACATATATTGTTATCCCTTGCTACTAATTCCTCATGGCCAATATATCAATTTGATGTAAAAAAATGCTTTCTTGAATGGGGATACTAAAGAAGAAATATATATGCAACAGCCACTTGGATTTGTGGTTGAGGGGGAATCGGTATGAAGGTGAAGGAGATCTCTAAATGGTTGAAACAGCCTCCCCATGCATGGTATAATAAATTTAGCCAAGCATTAATACGGGTTGGATTTCATCAATGCTCAGTCGATTAGTTTGTATTTATTAAAGACACCCCCAAAGGGAAAGTACTTCTGGTTGTATATGTAGATGATATTTTCTTTACCAGTAGTGATTCAAATGGCATTCAAGAGGCCAAAAAGAAGATATACAAAGAGTTAAAACAAAAGACCTCAGACAACTTAAATACTTTCTATGTATTGTGGTGTTACTGTCCAAGCAAGGGATTATATTTGTTAAGTTGTGAAGCCTAATTAACGCATTACACTGAGTCGGTATGTTGGTTGACCTTTACGGTAAGGTTTCCGTGGGTGTTGGACGGGGGTGGAGCCCCTGCCAGGTCCACGATATATTAACTGATGTTTCATTAAGAGTAGTTTGGGAATTATACTCTTGTATTGCGGTTGCCCTAGTTTCCTCTTTATATTTGGGGCACCACTATTAGGGTTTGATTATTCGAGGAGCATCATTAGTTGTGAACGAGAGAAGAGAGAGAAAAACACTTGTAAGTATGAGTGATTTCTCTTGAAAACTATTTCATCTATATAGTGGATTACTACAATAGTAAAAGAAAGGACGTAGTCTCACCTTGAGGCGAACTTGTATAAATCTTGTTATTTTTTTGTGCTTTCTTTTTTCTTCTTTCACGATTATTACTATTGCTCTCATTAGTTTGGAGTTAAGGTGTCTAATTCCTAACAAGTGGTATCAGAGTTTTTGTTTGTGATTGAGAGCAATGGTTGGCAGAGAAGGATCAACACTAGGAAGCAACAAGTTTGATGGTATGTATTTCATGTTTTGGAGGATGCAGATCGAAGATATCTATACAGTAAAAAGCTGCATTCACCACTTCTAGATATGAAATCAGAAGGTATGAAAGATGTTGAGTGGAATCTCCTTGATAGACAAGTGTTGGGATTAGTCCGGCTAACACTTTTGAAGAATGTTACTCACAACATGGTGTCGGAGAAAACCATAGTGGGGATGATGAAGATTTGGTCGGATATGAATGATAAGCCATCCGAAAATAATAAGGTATATCAAATGAAAAAACTCTTCAATTTAAAGATGATAGAAAGAACATCAGTGGCACCGCATTTGAATGATTTTAGTAGGATTTTAAATCAATTGACCTCAATTCAAATTAAATTTGATGATGAGGTTTGTGCTTTAATTCTTTTGGCGTCTCTGCCAAATTGTGGGGAGCCTCTGAGGGTTGTGGTCAGCAACCCTGTAGGCAATGGGAAATTGATCTTTAATGATGTCCAGGATACCATTCTCGAGGTGAAAGTTCTTAGAAAGGACTCCAGAGAATCATCGACATCTAATTCTTCCCTAAATGTCGATACTAGGGGTAGAAACTTCAAGAGGAATTCCAACCAGGGCATTGGTAGAGGGAAGTCAAGTAATAGAAGAAGCAAGTCTGAATTTGGAAGGAATGTGGAGTGCTAGAAGTGTGTTATGGTCCCTAGCCATGTAACTAAGCCTATAATACCACAAGTCAGAATCAGTAACAGCATCAGCAACTGCAACCATGGATCCCTTTGTGACTTTCTAGGCAGTGCCATTAAAAGTCACATTATGATCTTCATCATCAAGTTGCCCTACTGCGATCAGATTATAAATCAGTTTTGGTACATGTCTCACCTTGTGAATTTTCAATACTGTGCCATTTGACATCCTCAAACTGACATTACCACTACCAAAAATATCCAAATGTTCTTCATCAGCAAGATACACCTTCCCATGATCTCCAACAACGTAATTCTCCATGATCTCACAATGTGAGGTGGGGTGAAAATAAACTCCTGAATCTAACACCCAAGAGTCAATAGGGCTATCAACCAACAAGAGTAAATCATATTGTACCTCTTCAGTCACCGTATATACAACATCATTTTTCTTTCCATCCTTCTTTGGTGCTCTGCAGTTCTTCTTTATGTGACCAGACTTGCCACTATTCCAACATTCTATATTCCTTTCGAATTTGGACTTGCTTCTACCATTCCTTGACTTTCCTCTACCATTGATCTTATTGGAATTCCTCTCGAAGTTCCTGTCCCTAGTATCAACACTTAGGGCAGAATTAGTTGTCGACAATTCTCTGGAGTCATTTCTACGAAGTTCCTCAGCGAGAATGGTATCCCAAACATCATTAAAGATCAGCTTCCCATTGCCTACAAAGTTGCTGACCACAGTCCTCATAGGCTCCCAATAATTTGGAAAAGACGCCAAAAGAATTAAAGCATGAACCTCATCATCAAATTTAATTTGAATGAATGTCAATTGATTGACAATCATGCTAAACTCATTCAAATGTGATGCAACTGATGTATTTTCTGTCATATTTAAATTGAAGAGTTTTTTTCATGAGATGTACCTTATTATTTGCGAAAGACTTCTCATACATGTCCGATAGAATCTTCATCATCCCTGTTGTGGTATTTTTCGACGCCACGTTGTGAGCAACGTTCTTCGATAGTGTTAACTGGATTACTCCCAACACTTGTCTATCAAAGATATTCTACTCATCATCGTTCATACCTTCTGGTTTCATATCCAGAAGTGGTGTGTGCAACTTTTACTGTACAGATAATCTTCAATTTGCATCCTCCAGAATGCAAAATCCTTACCATCAAATTTGTTAATCCCCAGTGTTGATCCTTCTCTGCTAGCCATTGTTTTCAATCACGAACCAAAGCTTTGATACCACTTGTTAGGAATTAAACGCCCTAATTCCAAACTAACGAGAGCAGTAATAATAAACATAGAAGAAGGGAAAAAACAAGCAAGAAAAAGCACAACAAGATTTATACAGGTTTATCTCAGGGTGAGACTATATCTTGTTTTCCGCTGCTACAATAATCCACTATGAAGATAAAATACTTTCCAAGAGAAATCACACACTTATAGATCTTTCTCTCTAACCTCTCGGGTTGCAACTAGAGATGCTCCTCGGTATAAGATGATAAAACCTTAATAGTGGCACCCCCTCAATTATAAAGAGAAAATTAGGGCAACCACATTACAAGAGTGAAATTCCCAAACTACACTTAATGAAATAACAGTTAATATATCGTTGACCGAGCGGGAGCTCCCCCCCCCCCCCCCCCCCCCCCCCCCCCTACACCCTCGGGTGAAGGGGTTTCCCACCCCCCTTCTAACCCCCACAGCAACCTGACCGGATAGGTCGATCTGTGACTAATTCAACGTAGGGCGTTAATTAGGCTCCACAACTTAACACTAAGCATATCGAAGTTGACTATCATTATGTGAAAGAGAAGCTACAAGCAGACCTTATAAGTCTCAAACAACCAACTTGCGGATACACTTACCAAAATCATTTAGCTCGAAAGTTCTCTTCACTATGAGCACCAGGTTAAATTATGTCTTCTCACCACTAGTTTGAAGGGGAGTGCTAGAAGGCAACCATGAAGGGTGGCACAAAGTGTAAAAAGAGTGAGAACTCCTTCCCCACGTCTAAAGGTGGCAAAGGGGGTAAATAAAGTGACATTCATAAGGATGACATACGGGTGTAATTATGTAAGACAATGTATGTCTACTTATGTATTTTCTTTCATAAAGCTAGTAACCATAACGGCATTATAGTCTATGTAAACCTCCTCCCAAAATTCTAAATAAGAACCTCAAGGCAAGGGTAGAGCATCAAGCTTCTCCTCTTCTCATAATTTATCTCAAACCTATTCTCTCTTTTCCCAAGAGTTCTCTCCCTCTTTCTCCTCTCTTTTTCTATCTTCGCCTTTTCTTCTCTTCTTCCTCCTCTCTTTCTCTACCACCTTGATCGAGGTCTTCCACCAAGGAATCCTAAATTTTACAACCCACATTGCTCAAACTGATGGTAACTTTTCCCTTACAAGCTTAAATGCCCACAAGAGCCTTAGACATGCCTAAAAGCATGCGTGTGTGGGCATGTGCGGGCATGAGGCTCTCCTTGGTAGCACGTGTGAGGGTCCATGAGTAGTGCCTCTCTTTCACACATGAAAAATGAGGGGCCAAGCAAGGAATTCCTTTCACATGACGGTAGAAAAATGTACCGATTGTGGACAATTACAAAAACTGTTGATGTAACATCTTAAATATTTGAAGAATAAGATAAACAATTAGAAATCCGAACCGTCCTAATCCCTCCCATAAAAGAGGGGGGCTGTTACGAAACATTGTTTTCCAATGTTCTAGCATTATAAATAGAGTAGAGGAATCTCCATTTTGCTTGTGAGTGTCGTTTAATGTTGTCCTTCGACTGAGAAAAGAGTTACCTTTGTTTCTCTAAGAAGTGCTTAGTGTTTGTAAAATCCTTTTTCTGATTAAGTACGAGCGATCAAAATGGTCCTGTATAGTGTGTGTGGAGTTCTTATTAACTTCGGCGATTTAATTTCAGTTGCATGTATTAATTTACTCTTGAGTTTATGTAAATTTTACATATGCTCGGATTTGTTGAACTGAAAAATATTGGGTATTCATAAAATTGGAAATTAGTATGCGACTATATAATAGATGATGAAGCAGTAAATCATTTATAACTAACAACGCCAATTTAGCTGGGTGGCATTTCGATTTATATCCAACGGTGATGGATTCTTACTGGGCATCTATTATACAGACTACAGAGCAGATTATGAGTGCACTATTCTTTTTGAATGATCTTAACACAAGCTAAGATTGGTTTAAAAACCTTACTGTTAGCCTTCTATTCGCCCTCCTGCTCGATCAAGCTTGCTTCCATGGCAGGGCCAGAGCTTCAGACGCAGCAGAATAAACATCTCTCTGAATCGATTTTCTTTCAATTTGACTGATGACTACTGAAAGGCTGAAACCTTTATGACAGAGGTTCTTGGTTCAAGACGATTTTAATTGGGATCGTTGGAGCAGATCTTGAAATCTTCTTAGCTTGAATCATAAAAAAAGACTCACCTATAAGCGTAACTTAATTTTACACCAGCAGGGCTCTGCTTTTCATTTACTACAGAAATCACACAAGCGCACACTCAGAAAAATCACCCAAAATCCATACTTCCCACTACAAGGAAACCCGAAGTTCCGCCATGTCAAAAGACTTGTTCATTCAATCATGATTGAGGTTTTAAGCTTCAAGACGAGGAGAAGCACGAGCAGGAGGGTGAGTAGCCCACACGAAGAGCCACCAACTCTATGTATCCAGTAGGGATCAGACATTCCGAACCGACAATCCAGATAACGGGAGAGATTGATGGCCACGATCAATATAACAAGCAGCAGAGGTAGGAGATAGAAAGGAATACGAGGTCCATCGCTCGTTTCCGGTTCGTCAGGTGCGGGCTTCCGGTCGATGTAGAGAGGAGAGAGGACGGCGAGGAGAGAGGCGGCAATGACCAGTAGTCGCTCTGTAAAGGAAGTAGTCTGCCCAGCCATGCAGTTTCTGGCCTGGCGGTGGTGAATTGTGATCACTCTCCACAGCATATATTCTCCATTTGGCAATACGTGACATTCTCTAAGTACCCTTTTGTTTGTTGATCCAAGTGATTCAGAATTGATGCATTTGCAGGTTTGCTTCTGGGGTTTTCTGCAAATCGTGAGAGGGTATTTGGGGAACGACGGATTTGGTGAAAGCTTCTTAGTGAAGATTTGTTGTGGAGTAGCTAGGATGAGAGGAATATATGATGAAAAAGCAGAAGGCCAACCTCCACCTAAGATTGTTTTTGTGTTGGACTTACACGACCAGGAATCGGATGCTCAAAGAAGCGTAAAAATTATCGTACTATTCTATGAAGTTGTTAACAGACACCACCGTTTACGCAGTGGAGATCTTTGAAGGATTTTCTCTCTCTTCTCCGTCACAGCTTTGCCATTTATCAAACGAGATCAACTAGTCTCGGGGTTCCTCTTAAAGCAGCTCAATCACTCGGGGTGGAGATAAGGACTTAGAATTGTTGAGAGTTTTTTAAAGTTGAAACACTAACACTCTTGAAACTCCCGTAGGCACATATTCATGCGCACACGTGTGTGTTTGTGGGACCTGTATGTCACATCTGTGACACGTGAGGTCAAGAAGATCAATCTTTTATGTAACAAATAATTCGACCGTTAGGATGGATAAACATCATTGTTGTTGGATAAAAATAGTTACATATCTGAATCATCAAATCGAGGGGTTATAGATCTGAAAGGTTAGATTAGTCCAGAGATCAAGGATGATTCCTTCAAGGGTAGAAAGCTCTATAAAGCAAAAGATTTGTTGTATCATGGGGAGGGATTGTCGGCATTCGATGCATTGTAGGAGGCGAATATCTATAGAAAACATTGGATACACGTCTTGGGTCTATTTGAAGCATTATTTATTTTTTTATGGTTAATTCGATTAGTGAAGTGGTTTGACTAAAGGTATACGTTGGCTCCAATATTTATTATTTGGGTTTAGTGATAGAGATAAAGATAAACAATGATCGAATTAGAGATAAGACTCAAATTGCAAATTGTATCTAACTATGTCACGTAACTGGAGAGTTGTAAAAGTAACGACACTTGTTGTAAACCTATAAATACTGCATACATGGACAATGAAAAACACAGCAAATTATTCTTCATCCTACTTCTATATGGTATCAGAGTTCTCGATCAACAATCCCCATTTCAATCGCTAAAGACCTTGCCCAAGCTCTCTCCTGCTCATTTGGATATTCCTCTCTGCGCCAACAGGAGCCTCCAACACCATATTACAATGTCCGATTTCTCGAACCTGCTTTAGTTACCATGTTGTGTGACTCCAACACTCAGCGATTGAATGATGCGCCCGAGGAAGAATTGCGTCCGTGAAAGAGCTTTCACCATCCACACATCTGCTACTCTCATCCCTTCACCATCGCCCCCCGCTTCTACAAAGCCTCTGAAAGCCGCTGTTGCCGTTGTCCTTGCCACCACCGGTGCCTAGTAATTCTGTGGTGTCTAGTAATTCTCTTCCCTCTTCTTCTTTCTGTTTGCTGTTATTGATCTTTGGTTTAATCCAATTTTTTTTATTAAAGAGGAGTTCGGGAAGAAGAAGTCTGATGCACATGTGACTCTCACATGTGCAACAGTAAAAAAATGCAAGGTCAAATTTTACACGTGCGAAAAAAAAGGAAAAATAATCCCTGCTTCTTGAAACCCCGGCTGACTTTGTACTCATGACTCCTAAAGAGACATAAACCACTATTTCCAATGCCCATGACCCAACCAAACCTCTTATAGTTCTCAACATCCACAATTTTGTCAAACTCACATCCACAAATTATCTTTGTTGGAAGCTTCAAGTGGAAGTTATTCTTATTAGTTATGATATCTACAAGTTCATTGATGATTCTTGTCCTACGCCCTCATCAACAAAGACTATGTTATGCACGCAATAACATTATTATTTTAGTTGTTTTATTTAATTTACTTTATTTTATTTCAGTTTTAGGTCATAGGGGTATTTTTGGAATTATTTATTAATAGGGATATTTTTGGAATATTTTATTCATAGGGATATTTCTGTAATATTTTATTAAACCCTAACAGGGTGAACCCTATTTAAGGGGTAAGAGTTATGAGAAATGGGAAAGCATTGAAGTATTAAGAATTAGGTTAAATCTAGCGTAAAGAGGCTTAGAGTTCTCCTCAACGAGCTCTAGGGTTTTTAAGCTTCCCTTTGGCTTGATCTTTCGTTTTTGTCTTCCCCATGTCTTCCTACTACCCCTACGGTAATGCCTGGAAGACCTGTAACTTGTGGCAGACCCCAGAACCTCCCAAAGAATCCACGTGTCAGATCCAGGACTGTAACAACTGGTATCAGAGCGGGAACACAATGGGTTATTCTATATCCCAAGAAAGATGGATGGCTATGGGTAAGGAATTGGAAAAAATACGAGCATGGTTAGATGCTTCAATTGAACGTTATGCAAGGGAGGAACTCGTTGTTGCAGCAAAACAGGTCACACGACCTCAAATCTCCGACCAACATGAAGTACCAAAAGCTATCTCGGACGGCGCAACAGGCCAAGGGCCGGAAAAATCAAAAATTTCGTCATCGTTACTGGAAAAAATCCATGTAGAAGAGGCGGACACTGTCTTTTTAACAAAAAAGGGCGTCGATTTCGACCTCAACATTTTCGAAATCGCACCTACGAAATCACAGTCGATTTTGGCCTCCACATTTCCGCAATCTCCCGACGGGACCTCATTTTTTAGGATCTCGGAAGGGTATTATGGCTCGCTCCCGTCGGTAATCAAGGGTGGGGGTTCCACCTCCCAAAACCCCTCCCCACGGCCAGCCCAGTGTCTTCCGACGATTCTTCCGACAGGGGTGTGTTTCCGACAGCCCTCGGTCTCGAAAAATTACCAGGCGGCGACGCCCAAAACGGCTGCTCTTCACCATCGGACACGAAGGCGACTCCGTCGGCGCCGTCATACACAACTCCGGTGGGATTCAACTTCCGGCCACCACCTCCCACACTCAATCCACCTCTCGACAGAACAGAGCAAGTCGTTGTTCCAAATTGGGGGGGGGGGGGGGGGGTGCAAATTTTTTTTTTTTTTTTAGGGGCTTTGTGTTTCTGTGGATGAGCACAATACCTGTGCGGATGTGGATCTTCGAATTGGAGCTGTGGGATTGAATTTTCTGGATCCCCTGTATGTTGTTCGACCACGAACTTTTCACCCTATTCGGAGCCATGTGGACGGAAGACGACCGTTGCCCGCCTTCTTCGGCGCCCTAAGGGAAGGAGCAGCTGTCGACAAGGTTTCGGCACTTACCGACGGCTGCTATGCTCTGGATCGGTAGGAGGATAACGCCGGATTTCGATTTCTGAAGAATCGTCAACAAAATTTCCGCTAAAGGAAGAAGAAGATGGTTCAATTCAAATTTTCCTAAGTTAGGAAAATTTCGTCACCGCACGAAGCTGAGTCGTGCGCCGGACCGGGTTCCTGAACCGAGTCAACCCAGGTTCAGTCGGACCGGGCCCAAAAAAAAAAAAATCGCCTCTAGAAGAGGGGTCGTGCGCCGGACCGGGTTCCTAAACCGAGTCAACCCAGGTTAACTCAGAACGGGCCAAAAAAAAAAAAAAAAATTGGCGTCCTGAAGGGGGGTCATATCTATCGCAGATGCTACTTTGGCACTGGTGGAGACGTCGGCATACCGACACTACTTCCGAGCTTGAGGACAAGCTCATCTTCCAAGGGGGGTGTAATGTTATGCATGTAATAACATTATTATTTTAGTTATTTTATTTAATTTATTTTATTTTATTTCAGTTTTAGGTCATAGGGGTATTTTTGGAATTATTTATTAATAGGGATATTTTTGTAATATTTTATTAAACCCTAACAAGGTGAACCCTATTTAAGGGGTAAGAGTAATGAGAAATGGGAAAGCATTGAAGTATTAAGAATTAGGTTAAATCTAGCGTAAAGAGGCTTAGAGTTCTCCTCAACGAGCTCTAGGGTTTTCAAGCTTCCCTTTGGCTTGATCTTTCATTTTCGTCTTCCCCATGTCTTCCTACTACCCCTACGGTAATGCCTGGAAGACCCATAACCCGTGGCAAACCCCAGAACCTCCCAAAGAATCCACATGTCAGATCCGGGACCATAACAGACTATCAATAATCTCACGCTCCCAATCCCAAATACCGTACTTGACTTCATCAGGACAAAGTTAATTTTTGGTGCTCTTGTCGGCTATTTCACACCACCTCTCATTCCACTTATCACTCAATCAAGGACCTCTCATGAAGCCTAAAATAATTTGGTTAGTACTTATGCCTGGCCCACATAAAAGAAAATCAAGGAACAACTCATAGGCCACTAGGGGATCTCAAATAATTTTCAAGTATATGCAATTTATTAAAACACGTGTTGATGAACTTGCATCCCTAGAAAAACCTGTGGATGAAGAAGATCTCACTTAGAAAATTTTGGATAGACTCGTTGATGATTATCAACTACTGGTTGATATTTTCTGTGGTTGTTACACGCCAATTTATTTTGATGAATTGCATAAAAAACTAATCAACAAGGAACTCTCGTTAAGTGTCCATTAAACTCACTCTTCTCCACTTCCAATTTTTTCTAAATCTCTCCAGTTCTCGCTCCAATTCTGGCAACTCAGGTAATCATAATCACATACAAAATGAGTCACCCTCCAGCCACCCATAGCTAGCCATTGTCAAACGCCTAGCCAATACAACCCAAAAGATCGGTATGTTAAGTGCGAAAAGCCAAGTACCTAACCCATCAGGGGACCAAGGGTGGACGGAACCTAACCCAGGTGGACTGGAACCACCTGGCTCTGACACCCACTGTTTCCATTCCCTACTGCTTCCTCCAGGATTGGAACGCAGAACGTGGTACCCAACTCTAATACCATGTAAAGTGCCTAGCCAATACAACCCAAAATACTGGTCTGTTAGGCATAGAAAGCAACAAAGTACTTAACCTAGGACCAATCTGACACCCACCGTTCCCCCTGGTCGACATCCACGACAGCCCACACTAGTCTAGAAACTAGGTCACCCCTTCCGGGATTCGAACGCGGAACGTGGTGCACAACTCTGATACCATGTCAAACACCTAGCCAATACAACCCAAAAGACCGGTCTGTTAAGTTCAAAAAGCCAAGTACCTAACCCATCAGGGGACCAGGGGTGGACGGAACCTAACCCAGGTGGACCGAAACCACCTAGCTCTGACAACCACTGCCTCAGGTCTCACCAACACCGTTACTTTGGATGGTCAATCTCAGCCTCGACTCTACCTCGAACTTTGTCAGTGGTGCCAGGAAAAAAGGACATACCATTCCATAGTGTCTTGTTGATGAGAATGCAAAATGTCATATTTTTCTCCCTTAATGCTTAGGATTTTATAATTATTTGGTGCCTAAATATACTCAGTATGTTTATATTTTGAATTAGGATGCAAATGGAGGTGTTAAGTGCAGAACGAAGTGAATTGGGCGATTCTGGATAGTTTCAATATTGCTTCATAATCTGCACATAACTCTCTCATCCGAGTTCTGATTGAGACGATTCAAGATGCTATGGAATACTCAAGTGAAAATTGATATATGCTTGCATCGATGTTTAGTTGTGAAATTCTGATGGTGAATGTTGTTTCTTAGACCAAGGTTTGTTCTTTTGATTGAATTATTTCCTTTAATTTGAGTTATTTCTTAGTTGTTTTTCTTAAAAGTGTTTTCGTAATACTCAACCCCCCCCCCCCCCCCCCCCCCCCCCCCAATCCTTGTTCATGGAGCATAAAATTAGACTAATCACTCTTCGTGGGAATGATCCTGACTCACACAGCTACATATATTTTTAGCAGTATAGGTTTTATTTTTGGTTGCCTGCGACAGCACCCCAAATTTTACCGTCGTTGCCGGGGAGTGATTCTAGTTGATTTTTGTGCTTCTTGCACCTTAGAATTATTATTTGTTTTTGTTATTCAAGATATTTTATTATTTTTTTCATGCTTTATCAATGTTCCCTTGATTGTTTATGACTTTATCTAGATCTTCTAAGCAAGGTGATTTGGAGTACGATCCAGAAATAGAGAGAACTTTGTGTAGGAGACAAACTCGGAGGAATTTTGAAGAGAAAAATCTAGCTCTTGATTCCCCATTTGATAGAGAATTTGATTTAGAGGAGGAGGAAGTCATGGCTGGAAATTGAACTTTGAAAGAGCTTGCAGCCTCTGATTTGAATCAACAACCCTTATGCATAACGTTCCCTACTTTAGATGATACTTCTACATTTGAATTAAAATCTGGACTAATACATCACTTGCCCACCTTTCATGGTCTTTCGAGTGGAGATTCTCACAAGCATCTAAAGGAGTTTCATGTGGTATACACAAATATGAAACCCACGGGGGTGACTGATGATCAAATTAAATTACAAGCCTTTCCATTTTCTTTGAAGGATTCGGCTAAGGATTGGCTCTATTATCTACCCTCTTGGAGTATTACCACATGGAACGAGATGAAGATATTTTTTTTGGAGAAATATTTCCCAGCTTCAAGGGCAGACAACATTCAGAAAGAAATTTGTGGTGTAATGCAGCATAATGGAGAGTCCCTACACGAATACTGGGAATGTTTCAAGAAATTATGTGCAAGCTGCCCCCATCATCAGATTAGCGAACAAATTTTTTGAATTTATGGAAAAGAGAAATAGTTCATTTAGGGCCTTCTACCCACTGATAGGAGCATGATTGATGCAGTTAGTGGAGGAGCTTTGGTGGATAAAACTCCCAAGGCCGAGAAAAACTTGATTGCAAATATGGCGGCCAATTCTCAACAATTGGCAGTAAGCTTGATCTTCCATCTAAGAATGTTAATGAGGTAAATATTTCTTTGAACAACAAATTGTGAGTCTAACTTCACTTGTTCGTCAAATGGCTATAGGTAATATGCAAACGGGAAAGGCTTGTGGGATTTGTTCAATAGTAGGGCATCCAACCGTTATGTGCCCAACTCTTCAAGAGGAGCCCTCTAAGCAAGTGAATGTGGTGGGTGGTTTTCCTAGACAACTGCAAAGGAAGTATGATCCCTATTCGAACACGTATAACAAAGGATGGAGGGAATCCACAAGTTAATCAGCCCGCAACTCAAAATCACCCAAGTTACTAGCAATATAAGCAACCATATCCCCCTAGACAACAACTGGGCCAAGCTTCCAATTCTGGTATGTCTTTAGAAGATATTTTTAAGTCTCTTGCCACTAATACTTGGGAATTTCAATAGAAGATGAAACAATTTCAACAAGAGGTAAGGGCCAATATTCAACGTTTGGACAATCTGATGGGCTACATAGCAACCGCAATTAGTCGGCTAGAGGCGCAAAGTTTGCGAAAATTACCCTCTCAAATGGTAGTAAATCCAAGAGAAAATGCAATTGCAATCATTTTGATAAGTGATAAAGAGGTTGAGATTCCGGTAAAGGCAGCCACTACATCGTCGAAGCAAGAAAAGGAGAAAAAAGCCATTGCAAAATGTTACAATATGGGACCCACCATGGTGCATGAGCTGGTGGTACCCACCATGAGGATGTGGGACACCAAGAAGAATCCTCACCCAAGCTAGCACGTGTTAAGAATATAAGAAGCACAAGCTGAAATGAGTTAGAAGACTTGAAGATTAAGTGAGACCCACAAAGATACCACGAGTTGGCAACCTTATCAATATGAGCTGGAAGATCATGTGGGACCCACAAGGATAAGTCCATGAGCTGTCCTCCTCCCTTATATTCACGTTATTGAAGAAGATTTCTAGTGCAACTCATATTAGACTTCTAGTAGATTGTGTTGATAGAGTTATCTTAGAGAGTTAGAGTTGGAATGTAGTTAGGAGATTAAAAAGCTAATTGTATAAGGACTCTATCTCTTCTTCTACTATAAATAGAGGTGTTTTAATTCGGAATTATTCAAGTGACACATCTCCTTCTTGAGTAAATCTCTCTCTCTTTGCTTGGCGCACATCTCTCTTTTCTTTTTTTTCTTCTCTCTACCCGAGAGATCTTCTTCCCTTTTCTAATTTTTATTTCCCCTTTCTCTTGCTCAGAATATTGGAAAAGGGATCCTAAATTCAACATGTTATCAGAACATTAAATTTAGGATCCCTCGTCAAAAGGAATGTTCTAAAGAAGTGATAATCAACACCACTCAAAGAAGGCACTTTTGTGAAGGAAAATCACAAACCGTGAGATAAGTGCTTAATTTTTTTTCCTTCATGTTACTGGTTTTAGAATTTAGAAGATGATTTAAAGATGAGTATGTGAATTATTTTCATCTTATTATATTGTGGATATGCATGCCTCTCCATCTAGAAGAAGCTATCAAAACAGTTTTGTCGGTTTGGAAATTCTGTTAACTGATACTTGTCCATGATCAGATTGTTGGATTATTTTTTCGTGGGAACAAGAGTCCCATGATATCAAAGATTGTTATAGAGTCTCTTATGAGTGGTATTAGAGAAAAAACTCAGAAAAATAATTTAGCATCAATGATAAAGTTCCCCATACAACGAGTTGTTTGAAGAATACTACTTGGTGTTATTGTTAGAATTTTTTTTTTTTTTAGGAAGGGCCTATCATGGCCGAAGAGAATATGAATATCAAAAGTGATATACTAAGAATTACCACTATACCCTTACGTGAAGTATCAAATTTTATTAGTTGGTCCACATCGGTTTAGAGGTTTCTTATAACAAAAGACCTACTTGGTCACCTCACCACCCGAGGACCACCTATTGATGAAGATGATATTTTTTTTTATAACAAATAGTTGAAAATGATACATTGGTGAATAGTTGGCTAATCAATAGCATGGAAGAACATGTCTCCAACAATGTCATTCATCTTGACACTGCTAAAAAAATTTGGGAGACATGTGCTAAATTGTACTCTTGCTCGGATACGCTACATAGACCATTTGATATTTCTCCCAAGGATGTTGAATACTAAACAAGGAGAAAATATCCATGAGTAGTTGGCCCGCTTTAGAGGTTTTCTTCAAGAGTGGAACTTAGCTCAGCCTTCAACCACATATATTTATATCCAAGACAAGTAGAAGGAAGCCTTAATTACTACTATTTGCCTTGCAAATATTAAACTCCATCTTGAGATTGCCAAGAGTCAACTTTTGAGTGCTTCTGTTGTCCCCAAGTTTGATGATGTCTTGAGTGCTTCTGTTGTCCCCAAGTTTGATGATGTCTTTGCAACACTACTCCGTATTCCAAACACTTCTTCCTCCACTATTGAAGTATCATCCACTATGTATTTTGATCATAGAGCACCATCATCTGACCGTGGCCAAGGTCGAGGTAGAGGTTATAGAGGAAGGAGAGGAAGAGGTGGAAGGACTGGTGCTGACAGAGCAGATGGGAAAGAATGTACTCATTGTAAGAAATTTGGCCACACTATAGATCAGAGCTATTACAAAGCTTACAAGGCATGCAGTTACTGTGGAGAACATGGCCATTATAAAGAAATATGCTCTAAAGCCAATCGCCAGTTAGAATTGAAAAAGGCTAATCAAGCCTTTGTATGTGATACAAAAGAAGAACAACCCACAAAATTAGTAGCACATAAATTTTTTACTGATGAAGAGTATAAACAATTTAAAAGAATGAAGACAATACTAGGTTCTTCTCCTAGTTCCTCAGCAACAACTGCTGCCACTACTGCTTCAGGTATGCTATCTGCCTCATCTTCATCCTGGATAATTGACTTAGGAGCCTTTGAGCATCCTACAGGTAACAAAAATTTATTACATTCTCTATATATTACATT
Source organism: Aristolochia californica (assembly GCF_029961685.1). Taxonomy (NCBI): domain Eukaryota; kingdom Viridiplantae; phylum Streptophyta; class Magnoliopsida; order Piperales; family Aristolochiaceae; genus Aristolochia; species Aristolochia californica. The sequence continues at coordinate 32,540,965 of NW_027181881.1, read as the reverse complement.
CTCTATATCTGACACCCACCGCTCCCAGTTCTGATACCATGTCAAGCACCTAGCCGATACAACCTAAAAGACTAATTGTTTAGGAGCGGAAAGCCAACCTACTTAACAGAGGTGGATGGAACCACCTCTGACATTTCACACAAGTTTGTTACTGTTGGAAGATGGGCTCAAGCCCACAAGCTCAAGACAAGAAGCCCACACGTCAAAGGAGTGGCATATGTGTAAAATATGGTACTTTCCATAAAGATGGCATAGAAGTGTAAATATGTGTTCCTTTTATGTCTTTTGTTTTATCAAGTTGTAGCCCTAAGGGTATTGTAAAACTATAAATAAAGGCATTGGCTAAGAGGTAGGGCATTGAAGCACTCTCCTCTCTTTCCACAAATTCGTCCAGCCCTCATATTTCTTTTTGACGCAACCCTCTTCTCCCTTAATCCAAACTCTCTTCTTCCATGTTCTTCTTCTTCTCTTCTCCTCTCTTCTTCTTCTTCTTCTTTCTTGTTGATCTAAAGTTCCTTTCATGAGATCCTAAATTCTACATGGTATCAGAGCAAGGAGTTTAGGATCTCTTCATGGAGTTATTATGAAATCTTTTCAAGAAGTTGTAAAAAGAGTTCGGTCATAAAGAGATAAGTTCATCATCTTCTTACTTACGTTTTTTTTGTTTCCTTTTCTTATTTACATACTCCTTTTACTGTTTTTCTTTACTTCTTGAATTTTAAGTCACATCAAGTCAAGATAAATCTTTATATGTTGTAAAGATTTATTTCTATGACTAAATTGATGTTATAATCTTGACTCCTTGTAAATCAATTACAAGAGTGATCAAGATCATTTGCTGTTTGCTTCTTATTAAGATTGATGGGTGAAATTCAATTACCTTTATGTAATTTGGATCCATCTCATTTGAGGTAGAATTCTAGCACATGTTGCTGTATCTTCTCCTACTTAAGGTTGCCCATGGGTTTGTTTATATTGTTGGATGCCCATTATATGTTTGATGAAATGCCAACAACCATTTACCCTTTGTAGTTCCGTTTTTTTTAACTTCAACAATTGAATTTTTTCTTACGTTGAAGTCTCCCATGAGCTAAAGATAAATCTCTTCCAAGTGTCTTGGTTTGTCGTTAAATCTTTTCTAAATTTTTTTCTATTGCTCGTTTGTGTTGGAGTTTGGATTAAGGCCTAATCGGTTGCATCTATTTTCTTCTCTTTGTTCTTATGAATACAAGAGAAGTTGAGTGATGGTTGGATGTTATTATCACTTTCTAAAGGCACAAATTTGTTGATAATTTGGTGCTTTCCCGTGTGAAAGAAATTGGTTCTAGTTCTCTTTTGTTGGTGATTGATTTGGTCTACGGGTTCTTCAAATTACATAGAGTAATTGTTCTTTGAAGAAGGCCTTTTTCCCTTGACCTCCATATTTTACTTGCCTCATTATGGAGATTGGATACAATAGTAATAAGACTGATATACTCCGTATTACTACAATTCCACTTAGAGGTATCTCCAATTACATGAGCTGGTCACAATCAGTTCGGAGGGTTCTTATTACTCGTGACCTCTTGAGCCACGTTGTTAACTTTTCTCCGATTGATGAAGAAGATGTGTCCTACTACAAGTGGGTTAAGGATGATAACATGGTGATAAGTTGGCTCATTAATAGCATGGAAGAGCAGGTGGCCAACAATGTGGTCCACTTGGAAACCGCCAAGAACATATGGGACACGTGTGCCAAGCTTTACTCAAGCACTGTTTCATTACAAAAAATATATGATGTCTTACAAAACATGCTGCATACGAAACATGGAGATAATATTCATGAATTTTTGGCCCGATTTCGCGGTCTTCTTCAAGAATGGAAACTAGCTTAGCCATATTCCACTGATATTGCCGTTCAAGAACGACAAAGAGAAGCTTTGGCAGCAGCCATTTGCTTATCAAATATTAAACCATACCTTGAGGTGGCCAAAACTCAACTTCTAAGTTCTTCTGCTCTTCCATCATTTGATGATATTAGTGCTACATTACTTAGGATACCAGATCCATCCCCTCCTTCTCCTATTGATTCTCCATCGGTGATGTTCTCTGGCAATCGGGGAACATCTTCCTCATTCCGAGGACGGGGCAGAAATATGAGAGGGGGTCGAACTATGAGAGGGGCTGAAAATAGAGGTGGTAGAACGGGTCAGAATTCTTTTCGTACTGAGCCTCAACTTTGCACTTATTGTGGCCGTCAGAACCACCTTGTGGCATCATGCTGGAAACTTCATGGCAAGCCAGATTGGGCCACAGCTAACCCAGTCTCAGTTAACGTTGAGAAAAATGAAGATAAGGCTGAATCATCATCCGGAAATGTGACTCTTACGGTTGAGGACTATGCTGTATTTCAGAAAATGAAGTCCTTCATGGAATCATCTATTCCCTCATCATCTACTGCTGCCACTACTATTGCCTCAGGTATGCTTTCTTCCTCATCTTCCTCTTCCTCTTGGATCATCGACTCCGGGGCCTCCGAACATCTATCAGGTAACAAACACTTATTGCAGTCCTTATCTCCTTGTTATCCTCATAAATTCGTTACTATTGCTGATGGTACCCAAACCAAGGTCCTTGGCAAAGGTTCCTCCTCTCTTACTTCATCTATTCCCCTTCAAGATGTTTTGTTTTTTCCTCAGTTTCCTTTAAATTTGCTCTCGGTTATCCAATTGACCAAACAATTAAATTGCTCTATCACCTTCTCACCGTCTTCTTGTGTCTTTCAGGATCTCACTACGAAGTGGGTGATTGGTGGCGGCCATGAAAAGGGGGGTTTGTACTACTTCACTCTTCCACCATTAGCTACATTATCTTCCACTACATCCGAGGCCCAACTTTGGCACAACCGACTTGGTCATCCGTCTACCCCTTCACTTCGTTCTTTGGTTCCATCTTTAAAAGGACTTTCTAATATCAGTTGTGAGGTTTGTCAATTAAGTAAACATGTCAGGAGTAGATATTCTCCTCGTCTTACAACTACAAGTACTGCTCCATTTGAGCTAATACATTCTGATGTATGGGGCCCTTTATGTGTCTCAAATATTTCCCAAGTTAAATATTTTGTCATTTTTGTTGATGATTTTACTCGAATGACTTGGTTATATCTATTTAAAGAGCGTTCCGAAATTCTTCCTTTGTTTAAAAATTTTCATGCTATGCTCTTGACACAATTTGGGAAGAAAATTCAAACCCTTAGATCTGATAATGCTAAGGAATACATGTCTCATGACTTCAAATCATTTTGTGAGAGTAATGGGTTTATTCACCAAACATCATGTGCCTATACTCCTCAACAAAATGGTGTTGCTGAAAGGAAGAATCGTCATCTTCTTGAAGTTGCTCGGGGCCTCCTCTACTCTATGAAGGTACCCTATTTCTATTGGCCTCATGCTATACTTAGAGCATGCTTCATCATAAATAGGTTACCTTCATCAGTCCTTCATCATAAAACTCCTTACTCTATGTTATTTAGTGGTGAAGATTCTTTTTCTCTTCCTTTGAAAGTGTTTGGATGTACATGTTTTGTTCATGTTACATCTCCACATAAAAATAAACTTGATCCTCGGTCTATGAAGTGCATTTTTTTGGGATACTCTCGCACCCAGAAAGGTTATGTCTGTTACAATCCTACCCTTCGAAGGATGTTTATCTCTAGGGATGTGACTTTCTTTGAGGACACTCCCTTCTACTCCTCCCATGATGCTCCTCCAGGATGGACTTGTCCTTCTTCTACTCCTTGTCCGCTTGTGCCGTTCAATCTTGAAGTGGATCCATCCCCTGATACACCGACCGTACCTTCACCTGTGGAGTTGTCAGATCCACCCGAGGTAAGTCCTTTTCCTCCTATGTATGGGTCTGAATTTGATACTCGGCCTATTGCTTTAAGAAAAGAACGTCGCTCCTGTACTACTTCGCATCCTATCTCAAATTTTATGTCTCACCATCGCTTGTCTTCGGAGTGTTTTCAGTTTCTTGCGTCCCTTTCTTCTACTTCCGTTCCGCAGTCGTATCAGGAGGCCTTGAGACATCCAGGATGGAAGACGGCTATGGATGAAGAAATGCACGCCTTATACGAAAACCAAACCTGGTACTTAACATCACTCCCGAAAGGTAAAAGACCTGTTGGTTGTCGATGGGTTTTTTCAGTGAAACATAATCCGGATGGATCGGTTGCTCGTCTTAAAGCTCTACTGGTTGCTAAGGGCTATACACAGTGCTATGGGATAGATTATGAGGAGACCTTCTCTCCTGTTGCAAAATTGAATTCGGTACGCATCATCTTATCTATTGCTGCTAACTCCTCATGGCCCGTCTATCAGTTGGATGTTAAAAACGCTTTTTTTAAATGGTGATATCAGTGAGGAAATTTATATGGTTCAACCACCTGGTTATGTGGTTGAGGGGGAGTTAGTATGCCGGTTAAAAAAGTCTTTATATGGGCTTAAGCAGTCCCCTCGGGCATGGTTTGATAAATTTAGTCAAACACTCCTATGGTTTGGTTTTCATCGGTGCTCAGTTGATCATTCCGTATATTATAAAGATATGGTCAAAGGGAAAATATTATTGGCCGTATATATGGATGATATTATCTTAACCGGTGATGATGCTTTGAGCATACAAGAGGTGAAACAGATGATATGTCAGGAATTCAAGACTAAAGACCTTAGTATGCTTAAATATTTTTTGGGTATAGAAGTTCTTCAATCCAAACTTGGGATAATATTGTCTCAAAGGAAATATGTCTTGGATCTCCATGAAGAAACAGGAATGAAGGGTTGTAGACCAGTTGACACACCTATGGATACAAATGTAAAATTATGTGCCACAAATGAAGAAGATATTGATATTGGCAAATACCAAAGACTCGTGGGAAAACTGATTTATCTCACGGTAACTAGGCCAGACATATCATATGCTGTAAGTATGGTGAGTCAATTCATGCACAAACCACAAATTACCCACTGGCAAGCTTTAGAGAGAATATTACGTTATCTAAAAGGAGCTCCAGGAAGAGGATTGCTGTATAAAAAACATGGGCACTTCAACATAGAAGGCTTCTCAGATGCAGATTAGGCTGGATCTCCTGATGATAGAAAATCTACATCAGGATATTGTACTTTGGTTGGGGGAAACTTGGTTACATGGAAAAGTAAGAAGCAAAATGTGGTTGCAAGATCTAGCACCGAAGCAGAATACAGAGCTATGGCCCATACCGTTAGTGAACTTTTATGGATTAGGACCCTTCTTACCGAACTAGGTTTTTATAAAAAAGTGGTCCATGAATCTTCATTGTGATAATCAAGTAGCCATTCATATCACTTCAAATCCAGTTTTTCATGAAAGAACTAAACACATTGAGGTGGATTGTCATTTTATACGGGAGAAGTTTCAAGCAGGAATAATCTCTCTCAAACATGTGTCATCTCAAGAGCAAGTGGCTGATATTCTCACTAAACCCGTTACATCTAAAATCCTATCGTTTATATGTGGCATGCTGGGTATTTATGATGTCTTTTCTCCTCCAGCTTGAGGGGGGGTGTTGGAAGATGGGCCCAAGCCCACAAGCTCAAGACAAGAAGCCCACACGTCAAAGGAGTGGCATATGTGTAAAATATGGTACTTTCCATAAAGATGGCATAGAAGTGTAAATATGTGTTCCTTTTATGTCTTTTGTTTTATCAAGTTGTAGCCCTAAGGGTATTGTAAAACTATAAATAAAGGCATTGGCTAAGAGGTAGGGCATTGAAGCACTCTCCTCTCTTTCCACAAATTCGACCAGCCCTCATATTTCTTTTTGATGCAACCCTCTTCTCCCTTAATCCAAACTCTCTTCTTCCACGTTCTTCTTCTTCTCTTCTCCTTCTCTCTTCTTCTTCTTCTTCTTTCTTGTTGATCTAAAGTTCCTTTCATGAGATCCTAAATTCTACTGTTACCTTAGCTAACGGTTCTCAAACCAAAGTCCAAGGGAAAGGATCTACTTCTGTCACACCATCAATTCCGCTCATTGATATTTCTTTTGTTCCTACTTTCCCTTTGAATCTATTATTTTTTAGTCAGCTGATAAAATATTTTAATAGCTCTGTTACCTTCTCACCCACTTCATGTGTATTTCAGGATCTTCTAACGAAGCAGGTGAATGCTGGAGACCATGCACAAGGGGGACTTGACTACCTAGACTTGCCAAAAATGAATATGGTTTCCACTAGTGAAAATGAGATGAGGTTATGGCACAATTGGTTGGGACATCCATCTACACATTCTCTTCATTATATGTTTCCTTCTCTTAAATAAAGGTAAGAATTTCATTGTGAGGTTGTTATGGACTCAATAACACTGAGTCATCTACTTTAATTTTATTATTTATGTTGCTTTTAATTTCTAATTTTATTGATTTGTAATAAGACTTAAAGGTAGGGGTAGAATTGGGTTTTATAACCCTAACCGATGTTGATGTTAATTATCCCATTTAAGGGGTAAGGATGGAGAAATAAAGCAAGTTCAGAATTAGCATAAACTAGGGTAATTTAGGTTTTTGCTAGGCTCCCTATTCTAGGGTTCTTGGCATGAACTCTCTTGGTGGTTTGCTGCATCCATTGGGGAGTCTTTGAGGAGATCTTGGAAGGAAAAGGAAGAGGAATTACCTTTCTCTTTCGAGCTGCAAGAGAAGACCATCTCTTTCACAGAAGTTCCAAAAAGGGAGAAGGGTTGGCGTGAGCTAAACAGGAAGGAGGACGAATTCTGGTTGCTGGATTGGTGTTGATGTCATGAAGTAATTCTTAATCTTGTTCCAAGTATTGAAGATTAGAATTCTGTTTCTTTTTACGTAAGGTACCAGTATTGCATGGTAGAGGAAACCCTACCTTGACGTGAGTAATAACAAAGGGGGTTCCACGTTGGGGCATCAAGGAGCTCCATTGATTCTCTGGTTTCATCTATAATTAAGAAAAGGAAACTCATTTTCAAGGGAAACAAATTCAGCAAAAAGAGCTGGTTGTTCTTGGATCATTACTGTGAGTCAAACCCTCTTAACATGCTGGATTCATCAATACATCGCCATATTACTAGATCCATGGCTAGGGACCATAACAACTTGGTATCAGAGCAGGGTAACCTGACAGAGAGAAGCACCAATGAATACTTTGAATTGCTTGAAAGAAAGTTTGATACAGTCCTAGAGAGGTTCTTCAAAATTGATATCGATATGGAGACCTTGAAGGGAAGGATGGATAGCATGGAGGACTGGTCTGACTACTGGCAAGAAATTTACTGCATTGGAGGAGAAGTTCACTCTCAGTTTTGAAAGCTTGAAAGGAAGGATGGATAGCATGGAGATTGGTCCGAGCACTAGCAAGAACCCAATTCTGGGGGACCATTTGCAGATCAGAGGGGGAGAAGAGTTTACTAGACACACGAGTTTCTCGGGTCAGCAAGGACCCTTCATTCCGCGGGGACACCTCAACCAAGGGCGACGCACTGTACCTCTCATTCTAGATCAGAGAGGAGGGAACCATTCGTATAACAGAGGGGGAGATGAATTTCCTAGGCGCACGAGTTTCTCGGGACAACAAGGACCCCTCATTTCGGGGAGACACTTCTACCAAGGGGGAGACACTGTTCCGAGGTATACTAAAATGGAATTCCCTACTTATAATGGGTCAGAAGACCCTTTGATATAGCGGTATCAATGCGAAAAAAATTTTAGCCATCAGCGAGTCCCAGCCTATGACTGAGTCAACGTGGATGTTTTCCACTTACTAGGGGAAGCACAACTTTGGTACCAGCTAGTTGAGGTTGATAGCGATGTGGTAGATTGGGATGAATTTAAGCGATTGTGCTCTCTCCGTTTTGGTCCTCCGGCTTACTGCAACCCATTGGGAGATTTGGTTTTGTTACGCCAAACTGGGGCCGTGGAGCAATATCATAAATTGTTCCAGGAAAAATTAGCACGAGCCAGCAGTATGGTACATGTGGATCAGCAGGTTGTGCTGTTTACAGTAGGACTAACTGAGGCATTAAAGCTTGAAGTGGAGCTCTATGTACCTATTGACTTATCTAGAGCTATGAATATAGCTCATGCTTTAGAACTGTGACTGAAGGCAAAACACAGACTACCACCATGGTTAGGGGAGCAGAGCGCTCCATCCACGGGGCAAGGGGAGTGCATTCCTCCGAGAAAAAACTCACGTATTACTTTGACAGGGGATCCGAGATCTAATCATTCTACACCTCCTTATATAAAAAAAAATTGACAAGTGCTGAGATGGTGGAACGGCGGGCTAAGAATCTGTGTTACAACTGTGATGAACCATATCTGGCTGGCCATCAGTGCAAAAGATTGTTTTTCATCAATAAGGTTGAAGATGAGGATATCGAGGTGACAGAGGATATGATAGAGGAAGAACCACCGGACATCTCCCTGCATACCATTACTGGGCAGCAATCGGCCACAACTACGCAGCATGCGAGCAACTCGACAACTTCCACTAGGTCTACCCAGCTTCCAAGCTTGAGGACACGCTCGATCTCCAAGGGGGGACAGATGTTATGGACTCAATAACACAGAGTCATCTACTTTAATTTTATTATTTATGTTGCTTTTAATTTCTAATTTTATTGAATTTTAATAAGACTTAAAGGTAGGGGTAGAATTGGGTTTTATAACCCTAACCTATGTTGATGTTAATTATCCTATTGAAGGGGTAAGGATGGAGAAATAAAGCAAGTTCAGAATTATCATAAACTAGGGTAATTTAGGTTCTTGCTAGGCTCCCTATTCTAGGGTTCTTGGCATGAACTCTCTTGGGGGGTTTGTTGCATCCATTGGGGAGTCTTTGAGGACATCTTGGAAGGAAAAGGAAGAGGAATTACCTTTCTCTTCTGAGCTGCAAGAGAAGACCATCTCTTTCACTGAAATTCCAGAAAGGGAGAAGGGTTGGCGAGAGCTAACCAGGAAGGAGGACCAATTCTGGTTGCTAGATTGGTGTTGACGTCAAGAGGTAATTCTTAATCTTGTTCCAAGTATTGAAGATTAGAATTCTGTTTCTTTTTACGTAAGATACCAATATTGCATGGTAGAGGGAACCCTACCTTGACGTGAGTCATAAGAAAGGGGGTTCCACGTTGGGGCATCAAGGAGCTCCATTGATTCTCTGGTTTCATCTATAATTAAGAAAATGAAACTCATTTTCAAGGGAAACGAATTCAGCAAAGAGAATAGGTTTTTTTTGGATCATTATAGTGAGTCAAACCCTCTTAATGTGCTGGATTCATCTATACCTCGCCGAGTTAATAGATCCATGGCTAGGGACCATAATAGAGGTTTGTCAATTGAGTAAACATCAAAGGAGTACATACTCTCCTCGTCCAAAAGTCAAAAGTGTTACTCCATTTTCTTTAATTCATACTGATGTTTAGGAGCCCTTGCGTGTCTCCAACATTTCTCAAGCAAAATATTATATTACATTTATTGATGATTTCACTCGCACAACTTGGTTGTTTATATTTAAGGAGCATTCAAATATTCCATTTATTTTTAAGTCATTTCATGATATGGTACTCACACAGTTTGGTCAGAAAATAAAAATTCTCCGATCTGATAATGCCAAAGAATACGTTTCCAAGGACCTTGATTTTTTTTGTCAAGAAAATGGCATTATCCATCAGACATCATGTGTCTACACTCCTCAACAAAATGGTGTAGCCGAACGAAAAATTTTTATATTCGTGAGGTAGCTCGAGGTTTATTATATGCCATGAAAGTTCCATACTTTTATTGGCCTCATGCAGTCCTTACGGCTTGCTTTCTTATAAATCGTCTACCATCTTCCGTTCTTGGTAATAAATCTCCTTACTCTAGATTATTACCAAATGATGATCCATTTTCACTACCTTTGAAAGTCTCCGTATGTCAATGTTTTGTTCATAATTCATGTCCTAGACACATCAAACTTGATCCTAAATCTATCCAGTGTATCTTCTTGGGATACTCTGGCACACAAAAGGGTTATGTTTGTTATAGTCCCACTCTTCAACGTTTATTTGTGTCCAGGGATGTAACAGTTTTTGAAGACTCCTCATTTTATTCTGATAGTGCTCCTCCTGGTCTATCCTCAATACCAGGTTCCCCTTGACCGATTGTGCCCCATGATACAAATATTATTCAACCCCCAGAGCAAGTGGCCCACACCACACCTACCAAGTTAACAGATCCAACAGAGGTAAGTCCTTCATCCCCAGTTATTTTTGGCCTTCAATATGATACTCGTCCTATTGTTGTAAGGAAGTAACCTAGATCATGCACTAGACCTTCTACTTCTCATCCCATTTAAAATTTTGTGTCTCATCATCGCCTCTCACCTTTATGTTGTCAATTTATTTCTTCTATTTCCTCCATATATGTTCCACAGTCCTATTAGGAGGCTCTATAAAATCCATGGTGGAAGGCAGCAATGGATGAAGAAATGAAGGCACTTAATGACGATCAGACATGGTCACTGGTTCCACTTCCAATAGATAAAAACATGTTGGTTGCAAGTGGGTTTATAGTGTCAAACATAATCCAGATAGGTCAATTGCATGACTGAAGGCTCGACTGGTTGCCAAAGGTTATACTCAATGTTATGGAATTGATTATGAAGAAACTTTCTCTCTAGTGGCAAAAATGAACTCGGTATGTATATTAACTTGATGTGAAAAATGCATTTTTGAATGGGGTTATTAAAGAAGAAATTTATATGCAACAACCACCTAGGTAAGTGGTTGAGGGGGAGTCAGTATGACGCCTCAAAAAATATTTGTATGGTCTGAAGTAGTCCCCTTGGGTGTGGTTTGAGAAATTTAGTCAAACCCTTATACAGGTTGGCTTTTACAGATGCTCTAGAGATCACTCGGTATTTATTGAAAAAACACCGAGAGGTAAGATAATTCTGTATGTATATGTTGATGATATCATCTTAACTGGTAGTGATTCCGAGGGCATCCAGAAAACAAAGGAAAAAATATGTACTGAATTCAAGATGAAGGATCTTGGGCTACTTAAATATTTTTTGGGTATTGAAGTATTACAATCCAGACATAGGGATTGTGCTATCCCAAAGGAATAATGCCTTTGATCTAGTAGAGGAGATAGGAATGATGGGATGCAAACCAACAGACACTCGTATGGACTCAAATACAAAATTAAGTGGAGATACTGAAGAAGATGTAGATATTGGGAAATATCAAAGACTAGCGGGAAGACTTATTTACCTGTGTGTAACAAGGCCGGATATATCATATGCAGTAAATGTGGTAAGGCAATACATGCACAAGCCACTAATTAGTCATTGGCAAGCACTTGAAAGGATAATACGATATCTGAAAGAAGCTCCAGGAAGTGGGCTTCTCTATAAAAACCATGGTCACTTCAGCATCGAAGGATTCTCTGATGCAGATTGGGCTAGATCCCCGGATGACAAAAAATCTACTTTTAGATTTTGTACGATGGTTGGAGGGAATTTGGTTACATGGAAATTCAAGAAGCAAAATGTAGTAGCATAGTCTAGTGCAAAAACAGAAAACAGAGTCATGGCACACACTGTTAGTGAACTCCTATGGATAAGATCTCTTCTCACTAAATTGGTATTCTACAAAGAAGCTCCGATGGATCTATATTGTGATAATCAAGTAGCAATACACATTACATCAAATCCAGTCTTTCATGAATGAACAAAGCATATTGAAGTGGATTGCCATTTTATACGAGAAAAGTTCCAAGCAGGTTTTTTATCTCTAAAGCTTATATCATCACAAAATCAAGTTGTAGATATTCTCACCAAGCTGGTCACTCACAAGATTATGTCTACCTTCTGTAGTACGCTAGGCATTTATGATGTTTTCTCATCCCCAGCTTGAGGGGGGGTGTTACAATGTGGGACCCACCATGGTGCACGAGCTGGTGGGATCAACCATGAGGACATGGGACACCAAGAAGAGTCCTCACCCAAGCTAGCGCGAGTTAAGAAGATAAGAAGCACAAGCTGAAATGAGTGAGAAGACTTGAAGATTAAGTGGGACCCACAAATATACTACGAGCTGGCAACCTTATCAATATGAGGTGGAAGATCATGTGGGACCCACAAGGATAAGGCCATGAGCTGGCCTCCTCCCTTATATTCACATTATTGAAGAAGAGTTCTAGTTCAACACATATTAGACATCTAGTAGATTGCGTTGATAGACTTATCTTAGAGAGTTAAGAGTTGGAATGTAATTAGGAGATTGAAAGGCTAATTGTATAAGGACTCTATCTCTTCCTCTACTATAAATAGAGGTGTTGTAATTCGGAATTAATCAACTGAAACATCTCATTCTTAAGTAAATATCTGTCTCTTTGCTTGGTGCACATCTTTCTTTTCTTTTTTTCTTCTCTCTACCCAAGAGCTCTTCTTCCCTTTTCTTCTTTTTCTTTCTCCTTTCTCTTGCTAAGAATATTGGAAAAGGGATCCTAAATTTAACACAGATAGGAACGTTCCCAATGATGATGACGTACCTAAGCGTAAGTTTCCACCTCTTTCTAATTATAAACTAGTTCCTCCTTTTCCTCAGGCTTTGGTAGATTCTAGAAAAGATGAGCAAAATAAATATTTATATGAGACTTTCTGTAGATGTGAGGTAAATATTCCAGTTTTAGATGCTATTAAACAAGTGCTTCATTATGCTAAATTCCTGAAAGAACTATGCACAATTAAGTGGAAAAAAAAACTTACAGGATGTGAGAAGGTTAGAGTAGGGGAGAATGTTTATGCAGTTATTCAAATAAAATTCTCTGCAAAGTGCAAAGATCCAGGTATGTCTACTATCCCTTGTACGTTAGGTAACCCTAGATTTGAGAAGGCCATGATAGATTTAGGAGCTTCAATTAATGTCATGCCATATTCTATATATGCTTCTTTGAAACATGGATCTTTGAATAAAATTGGTGTTGTGATTCAATTGGCTGATAGATCTAATGCCTATCCTAAGGGTGTAATTGACAATGTTATTGTGCCAGTTAATGATTTGATTTTCCTTGCTGATTTCTATGTGCTTGATATGAAAAAGGGTGATCAAACTACTCCTATTTTTTTAGGAAGACCATTCTTAAAGACATCCAAGAATAAGATAGATGTTCATAGTGGCACACTTACCATGAAATTTGATCGTGAAGTTGTTAAGTTTAACATTTATGATGCCATGAAATATCCTAGAGATGATAATCCTATTTATTCTATTGATATGATTGATTCTTTCGCACAGGAAGTTTTTGAACTTGATGGAAAAGATGAATTGGAAGTTGCCATTAATAAGCATCTTGAGAAAGAGAATGAGGAGTTAGCCTTGAGTTCTGATTTGTAGGAAATTGTTGTAGCGTTGAATGATATTGCACAGTTATAGCAGTCAAGTAACGTTCTTTATATTGAGTTACCAGTTTCTAACGAGAGGCCTTTACCCTATGTTTTGCAGGCTCCCGCTCTAGATTTGAAGCCTCTCCCAAGTCACCTCCAATACGAGTTGCTTGGAGATGGAGGAACATTACCAGTGATCATCTCTAGTAACTTAGTGCACTGCAAGAAGAAAAACTTGTGTAGGTCGTCAAGGAGCATAAGATGGCTATTGGTTGGACAATTTCAAATATTAAAGGAATTAACCAATCTACATGCATGCATCATATCTTACTTGAAGAGGGAGAAAAGCGTTCCCGTCAACCACAAAGAAGATTGAACCCTCCCATGATAGATGTAGTGAAGAAGGAGATGCTCAAACTTCTTGAAGTTGGAGTGATTAATCCTATTTCGATAGCACATGGGTCAGCCCAATTCAAGTGGTTCTTAAAATTACTGGAATAACTATTGTGAAAAATCATAATGATAAGTTAGTTCCTACCCGTGTTCAGAATGGGTGTTGGGTTTGTATAGATTATAGAAAATTAAATGTTGTAACCCGCGAGGACCACTTCCCTTTGCCTTTTATTGATCAACTAGTCAAAAGGTTAGTTGATCATTCTTACTATTGTTTTCTTGATGGCTATTGAGGTTATTTTCAGATTGCAATTGATCCGAAGGATCAAGAAAAGACGACTTTTACATTCCCATTCAGGAATTTTGCATATCGTCGCATGCCCTTTGGCCTATGCAATGCTCCAACCACTTTCCAAAGGTGTATGGTTAGCATATTTTCAGATTATATTGGGCATAAAATAGAAGTCTTTATGGATGATTTCACAATTTATGGACACTCCTTTGATACTTGTTTGCATAACCTTACACATGTTCATCAAAGATGCATTGAAACTAACCTTGTGTTAAATTTTGAAAAATGTCATTTTATGGTTGAACAAGGCACAATTTTGGGTCATGGTGTTTCATCTAGGGGAATTGAGGTAGACAAAGCTAAAATTGATATTATTCAATCTATAATTCATCCCACTAGTGTACGGGAAGTTCATTCTTTTGTTGGACATGCAGGTTTCTACCGCAGATTCGTCAAGAACTTCTACAAAATAGCATTACCCCTGTGCAAGTTGTTACGAAAGGATGTGGCTTTTGAGTTCGATGAGGTGTGCAAAAAGGTGTTTGACAAGCTGACGGAACTTTTGAAATATGCCCCAGCTATCCAACCCCCCGACTAGAACGTTCCTTTTGAGATATGTGTGACGCAAGTGATTATGCCGTAGGCACCATTTTGGGTCAAAGAATTGGAATAGCATCTCATGCCATTTATTATGCTTCCAGAACTTTGAATGATGTCCAGAGAAATTATTCTACCAATGAAAAAGAAATTTTTAGCTGTTATTTTTGTTTTGAAAAGTTTTGATCTTATCTGCTTGGTACTAAAGTCATTGTTTACTCTGATCATGCTGCTCTCCGTTATTTGATGACGAAGAAAGAGGAAAAACCAAGACTAATAAGATGCATACTTCTCTTGAGTTAATTTTATTTGTAGATCAAAGACAAAAGAGGGACAGAAAATTGTGTCGCATATCATTTGAGTCATTTAGTTCATGTGCAAGATGAACTTTATTTGCAGGAAATGTTCCCTGATGAGCAATTGCTCTCCGCGAGTGTCACATTACCTTGGTATGTGAATATTGTAAATTATTTGGTTACTAATATGTTACCTCCTGGTTTGTCTAGGGCTCAAAGAGACAAGGTCAAGAGTGATGCCAAATACTATGAAGTTATTCCTGAAAATGAAATTATTTCTATTCTCACCTTTTTTTATTCTTATGCTTGTGGAGGTCACTTTGAAGCTAAGAGAACGGCGAAAAAAGTGCTAAAATGTGGTTTCTATTGGCCGTCTTTATTCCAAGATTCATATTATTTTTGTAAGAAATGTGAACATTGTCAAAAGACAGGTAAAACAACCCCAAGGAATGAGAAGCCACAAACCCCCATAATAATTGGTGAAATTTTTAATGTTTGGGGCATCAATTTCATGGGACCGTTCCCTGTATCTTTTGGTTATGTTTACATTTTGCATGTTGTTGATTATTATTATAATGTGGGCCCACCATGGTGCTCGAGTTGGTGGGACCCACCATGTGGACGTAGGCCATCAAGAAGAATCCTAGAGGACTTGGGACACCAAGAAGAGTCCTCTCCCAAAGCAAGCACAAGTTAAGGAATCAAGAAGCACAAGCTGAATTGATCTAGAAGACTTGAAGATGAAGTGGGACCCACAAAGATCTCACGAGCTGGCACTCTTATCAAGGTGCAATGGAGGATCATGAGGGGCCCACAAGGATAAAGCCATGAGCTGGCTTATCCATTATGTGCACGTGAATAATAAAGGACTCCTAGTTCTACTCAAGTTAGTATTCTAGTTGTTTAGTTTAAATAGACTTACTTATATTGAAGAGTTAGAGTTGGAATGTAATTAGGATTGAATGATAAGTTGTATAAGGACTCTACCTCCTCCTCTACTATAAATAGAGGTCTTTTAAGTCGAAATATATCAAGTCACACATTCCATCCCGAGTTGGTTCTCTCTCTCCCTCTCCTTGCTTGGTGCAGCTCACTCTTTTCCTTTTTATTTTTTCTGCTCTACCCGAGAGCTTTTCTCCCCTTTTCTCTTATTCATTTCTTCTTTCTCTTGTTTTTGATCATGGAAAAGGGATTTTAAATTCAACATGGTATCAAAGCAACATATTTAGGATCCCTCGACAAAGGAATGCTCTAGAGAAGTGATGATCAACACCACTCAAAGAAGGCTCTTGTATGAAGGAAGAACACTACCCGAGAGATAAGTGTTCAAAAAAATTTTTATGCTACTGGTTCTCAAATTTATATGATGATTTAAGTATGAATATGTGAATTCTTTCATTATTTATGTTATGGATATGCATGCCCCTCTATCTAGAAGGAGCTATCAAAACAGTTTTATCGGTTTGGAAATTTTGTTTGCAGAGACCAGTCCATACTCAGATTATTTGATACCCTTACGTGGGCTATCAAATTTTATGAGTTGGTCCACCTCGGTTACGAGGTTTCTCATAACCAAAGAACAACTTGGTCACCTCACTACCCGAGGACCACTTGTTGATGAAGATGATATTTTGTATATGAAATGGCTGAAGAATGATACTTTGGTAATTGGTTGGCTGATAAATAGCATGGAAGAACATGTCTCTAGTAATGTTATTAATCTTGACACTGCTAAACATATTTGGGAGATATGTACTAAACTATATTCATGCCCTGATACACTGCATAGACCCGATGATATTCTCCAGAGAATATTCAATACTAAACAAGGAGAAAATATTCATGAGTACTTGGCCCGGTTTAGAGGCTTTCTTCAAGAGTGGAAGTTAGCTCAGCCTTCCACCACTGATATTTCTATCCAAGATAAAAAAAAAGGAGGAATTAATTACTGCTATTTGTCTTGCAAATGTTAAACCTCATCTTGAGATTGCCAAGAGTCAACTATTGAGTGCTTCTACTGTCCCAAAATTTGATGATGTGTGTGCAACATTACTTCGTATTCCAGAAACCTCTTCCTCCACTACTGATGTGTCATCCACTATGTATTCTGATCATAGGATCATTCTCTGACCGTGGCCGAGGCCAAGGAAGAGGTTATAGAGGGGGGCAGAGGAAGAGATGGAAGAGGTAATAATGCTGGTAGAACAGATGATATTAAATGTACTCATTGTAAAATTTTGGGCCACACTATAGACCAGTGCCATTACAGGGCATGCACCTACTGTGGTAAATATGGCCACTATAAATAAATATGCTATAAGGCTAATGACAGGTCAGATTCGACAAGGGCTAATCAATCCCTCATAAGTGATGCGCAAGAAGACCATCCCACAACACCAGCTGCACAGAAAGTTATTACTGATGAAGAGTATGAACTATTTCAGAAAATGAAGACCATGCTAGCGTCTTCTCCTAGTCCCTCTGCCACTACTGCTGCCACTACTGCTTCAGGTATGCTATCTACCTCCTCTTCATCCTAAATAATTGACTCAAGAGACTCCGAACATCTTATAGACAACAAAAATTTATTACATTCTTTATCTTCGAGTCTTAAAAAAGTTTGTTACCATAGCTGATGGTTTTCAAACCAAATTCCAAGGAAAAGGTTCCACTTCTGTCACCCCATAACTTCCGCTCAATGATATTCTTTTTGTTCCTTCTTTTCCTTTAAACTTACTCTTTTTGAGTTAGCTTACAAAATATTTTAATTGCTCGGTTACCTTCTCATCTACTTCATGTGTTTTTTAGGATCTTATAACGAAGCAGGTGATTGGTGGAGGCCATGAACAAGGGGGGCTCTACTACTTGGACATGCCAAAGATCAATATGGTATCTACTACTAAGAATGAGACACGATTATGGCACAATCGGTTGGGACATCCTTCCGTACAATCTCTTCATCATATGTTTCCATCTCTTAAGATGAGGTCAGAATACAGTTGTTAGGTATATCCGATAAGTAAATATCAAAGGAGTACATACTCTCCTTGTTCAGAAGTCAAAAGTAATATTCCTTTTCATTGATTCATACTGATGTTTGGGGGTCTTTGAGTGTCTCTAATCTTTTTATGCGATGGTACTCACACAATTTGGTCAGAAAATAAAATTCCTCCGGTCTGATAATGCCAAAGAGTATATTTCAAAAGACCTTGACTCATTTTGTCAAGA
Source organism: Aristolochia californica (assembly GCF_029961685.1). NCBI lineage: Eukaryota > Viridiplantae > Streptophyta > Magnoliopsida > Piperales > Aristolochiaceae > Aristolochia > Aristolochia californica. The sequence continues at coordinate 32,522,756 of NW_027181881.1, read as the reverse complement.
GAATGGCATTATCCATCAGACATCATGTGCCTACACTCCTCAAAAAAATAGTGTAGCCGAACGAAAAAATTGTCATATTCTTGAGGTAGCTCGAGGTCTATTATATACCATGAAAGTTCCATATTTTTATTGGCCCCATGTTGTCCTTATAGTGTATTTTCTAATAAATTTTCTACCATCTACCGTTCTTGGGAATAAACCCCCCTACTCTAAATTATTACCACATGATGATCCGTTTGCATTACCATTGAAAGTCTTCGGTTGTCAATGTTTTGTTCATAATACATTGCCCAGACATAGCAAACTTGACCCTAAATCTATCAAATGTATTTTTTTGGGATACTCTCGCACACAAAAGGGTTATGTTTGCTATAGTCTTCCTTCGCAACGTTTATTTGTGTCCAGGGATGTAACTTTTTTTGAAGACTCATATTATTCTGATAGCGCTCCACTTGGTATGTTATCCATACCAAGTTCTCCTCGACCTGTTGTGCCTCATGATACAGAGATTGCTAAGCCCCCAGAGCCAGTGGCTGACACCACACCTGTCGAGTTATCTGATCCACCAGAGGTAAGTCCTTCACCACCAGTCATTTTTGGTCCTCAGTTTGATACTTGTCCTATTGCTATAAGAAAAGAACCTCGATCATGCACTCAAACTTCTACTTCTCATCCTATTTCCAATTTTGTGTCTCATCATCGCCTCTCACCTTTATATTGTCTGTTTCTTTCTTCTATTTCCTCCATATCTGTTCCACAGTCATATAAGGAGGCTCTAAAACATCCAGGGTGGAAGGCAACAATGAATGAAGAAATGAAGGCCCTCAATGATAATCACACAAGGTCTCTGGTTCCACTACCTACAGATAAAAAACCCATTGGTTGCAAGTAGTTTGATACAGTCAAACATAATCTGGATGGGACCATTGCACGACTGAAGGCTCGACTGGTTGCAAAAGGTTACACTCAATGCTATGGCATTGATTATGATGAGACATTCTCTTCAGTGGAAAAACTGACCTCGATATGTATATTATTATCCTTGGCAGCTAATTCATCTTGGCCCATATATCAACTGGATGTTAAAAATGCATTTCTCAATGGTGATATCAAAGAAGAGATTTATATACAACAACCACCTGGATATGTGGTTGAGGGGGAGTCCATATGTTGCCTCAAAAAATCTCTATTTGGCCTAAAGCAATCCCCACTGGTATGGTTTGAGAAATTTAGTCAAGCATCATAAAGGTGGGTTTTTACAGATGCTCTACAGAACACTCGGTATTTATTGAGAACACAATAAGAGGTAAGGTGATTCTAACTGTTTATGTTGACGATATTATTTTAACAGGGAGTGATTCTGAGGGCATTCAGAAAATAAAAGAAAGAATATGTGTTGAATTCAAGACGAAGGATCTTGGATTGCTGAAATACTTTTTGGGTATTGAGGTCCTACAATCCAGACATGGGATTATTCTATCCCAAAGAAAATACGCCCTTGATCTACTAAAAGAAACATGTATGATGGGATGCAAACCAATAGACACTCCTATGGATGCAAATACAAAATTATGTAGAGGCACTAGAGAAGACGTAGATATTGGCAAATATCAAAGGTTAGTGGGACTACTCATTTACCTATGTGTAACGAGGCCAGACATTTCATATGCAGTAAGTGTGGTAAGTCAATACATGCACAAGCCACAACTTAGTCATTGGCAAACACTTGAGAGGATACTATGTTATCTAAAAGGAGCTTCTGGAAGAGAGTTCCTCTATAAAAAACATGGCCACTTCAACATTGAGGGATTCTCAGATGCAGACTGGGCCGGATCTCCAGATGATAGAAATCTACTTCTGGATTTTGCACGATGGTTGGAGGAAACCTGGTTACATGGAAAAGAAAAACACAAGACGTAGTAGCTCATTCAAGTGCAGAAGCAGAGTACATAGCCATGGCACACACTGTAAGAGAACTCTTATGGATAAGATCTCTTCTTACTGAATTGGGATTCTACACAGAAGCTCCAATGGATCTATACTATGATAATCAAGCTGTAATACATATTATATCGAATCCAGTCTTTCATGAGAGGACAAAGAATATTGAGGTAGATACCCACTTTATCAGACAAAAATCGGAGCTGGTCTCATATCACTGAAGCACATATCATCACAAAATCAAGTTACAGACACTCTCACCAAACCAGTCACTCACAAGATTATGTCTACCATATGCAGCAAGTTGGGCCTTTGTGACGTCTTCTAACCCCCAGCTTGAGGGGGAGTGTTACAATGTGGGGCCCACCATGGTGCTCGAGCTGGTGGGATCCACCATGTGGACGTAGGCCATCAAGAAGAATCGTAGAGGACTTGGGACACCAAGAAGAGTCCTCTCCCAAAGCAAGCACGAGTAAGGAATCAAGAAGCACAAGTTGAATTGATCTAGAAGACTTGAAGATCAAGTGGGACCCACAAAGATCTCACGAGCTGACACTATTATCAAGGTGCGCTGGAGGATCATGAGGGGCCCACAAGGACACGAGCTGGCTTATCCATTATGTGCACGTGAATAATAAAGGACTCCTAGTTCTACTCAAGTTAGTCTTCTAGTTGTTTAGTTTAAATAGACTTACTTATATTGAAGAAGTAGAGTTGGAATGTAATTAGGATTGAATGATAAGTTGTATAAGGACTCTACCTCCTCCTCTACTATAAATAGAGGTCTTGTAAGTCAAAATATATCAAGTCACACATTCAATCCCGAGTTGGTTCTCTCTCTCCTTCTCCTTGCTTGGCTCAACTTTCTCTTTTCCTTTTTATTTTTTCTGCTCTACCCGAGAGCTTTTCTCCCCTTTTCTCTTTTTTCCTTTCTTCTTTCTCTTGTTCGTGATCATGGAAAAGGGATTCTTAATTCAATAATTATGTTTCGAAATGGGTGGAAGCTAAGGCTACCAGGACTGATGATTCTAAAGTTGTTACAGATTTTATCAAGTCTAACATATTCTCCAGATTTGGAATTCCAAGAGCTCTCATAAGCGATCGAGGCACCCACTTTTGCAATCAAACTGTGGAGACTTTGTTGAGAAAGTACCATGTGACCCACAAGGTGTCAACTGCCTATCATCTACAAACTAGAGGACAAGCGAAAGTGTCAAATCAAGAGATCAACTCCATCATTGAAAAGACGGTCAATCCAAGCAGAAAAGATTGGAGTTTGCGCTTGGATGATGCCTTGTGGGCATATAGGACTGCATATAAGACGCCCATTGGTATGTCACCTTATCGGTTGGTGATTGGGAAACCATGCCACCTTCCAGTTTAGTTAGAACACAAGGCTTATTGGGCTATCAAAAGTTTCAACATGAAGACAGATGAAAGTGTAGAACACAGGAAGTTGCAACTAAAAGAGTTAGAGGAAATTTAAAATGTTGCCTATGAGAGTGCAAAGATTTACAAGGAAAAGACGAAGGCTTTTCATGACAAGATGAACTCTAGGAAGGAGTTTAAAGTTGGTCAAAAATTCCTTATATACCATTCACGGCTTCGTTTGTTTCTGGGTAAGTTACGTTCTTATTGGATTGGACCATTTGTTGTTACTATTGTTTTTCCTCAGGGTGAAGTTGAAATTCAAAGTTTAGCAACTTCCAAAGTGTTCAAGGTGAATGGCCATAGACTTAAATCTTTCTATGAAGGTTTCAAAGCGGAGAATGAGGCAACATTGGACCTTAAGGATCCAATTTATACTAGTTGAAGGAGGAAACATTGAGTCGAGCCAATGACAATAAACAAAGGTGCTGCTTGGGAGGAAACCCATGGGGAATTCATTCTGTTATGGTCCTTAGTCATGGATCGAGTAAATCGGCGTGGGATTTTTGAATCCAGCACTATAATAGTGCAGCTTCTCTCGGTAAAGCCAGATAAAGAGGTTCCTTTCTTGGTCTGGACTCGGGTAGGTGGAAAGCAGCCTCCTTTGTGGGGTGCTGCTGCTCGGTAAGGTAGAGGACCCTTGCTGCTACTACTCGGACAGGAGGGGAAGGGGTCCCCTTCTTGGTCACGGAAAAGAGGGTTTGGACCCCACTTTTCTGCTGCTCATGTTAGGGCTGCAAGCCCCTAACTTGGATAGTCCTAGGACCTGAGGTTAGGGGTTCCTAACCTGGCTGCTGGTTGGTCTTGATGCTGAAAAACTCTGATTTATGGCTGCTCGATGTGTGGTGATGGAGAAGCCTCAATTCAGGCTTGGAAAGAGAGGGAGAAACCCTCTACAGCTTCTGTGAAGGGAGGGGAGAACTCAGAAAAGGGACAAAAATTCCCCTCTCCTCTTCAGTATGGATCAATGTAAACAGAAATCAAAATAGGGAAGAAGGAAATTCAGATTCAAGAGGGTACCTGAACCTAGAGCTCATCAAGGAGACCTCCAAACCCTAGAGGTCGTCAAGAAGAACTCCAAACCCTGTTTAACCAAATTCAAAACTTGCCTTTTTTCTCATTCCCTTGCCCTCTAAGTAGGCTTGACATCCACCCTAGTTTTAGGGTTAAATATCAGAATTCTGCCCTATGGCAATTTAACTTAATTAATACATAAAAAACGAATTTAAAAAATATGGAAAGAAAGCTATTAACTCTATAACTCAGTGCACCTCCATTGTATGACTCAGTTAGCTATTGAGTCCTCAACATGTGACTCCCCTTGGAGAAAGAGTTTGTCTTCAAGCTTGTAAGCAGGGTATACCTGTTTGAAGGTGTCCAACTATTGCCATGTTGCTGCGTCTGGTTCTGTAGCTGTCCACTGGACAAGAATCTCTCACTGGTCATTGACCAAACAGGAACGTAACACCGTGGCTGGTGTAAGAATGATGTGTCCGTTGTCCACTGGAGGAAGGAACGGAGTGGATGTGGGATTGATCCCATATATGGTTTCAAGAGGGATACATGTAACACATCAAGCAGCTTTATCATGGCTAGAAGTTGTAGTTGATAGGCCACTGGTCCCATGCATCGAATAATAGAGAAAGGCCCAAAGTACTTGGGTGAGAGCTTATGGTGTGGTGGTCCGGCAATGGACTATTTTCGGTACAGTTTGAGGCGTATCCAAACATAGTCACCTACCTCGTATGAGACTTCTCGGTGTCCCTTTTCATAGAAATCTTTCATGCGAACCTGCGTAAGCATTTTGTAATATTGTGTAATATCTAGTAGTGATCCATGAATGCCTGATCAATGGTGTCCACGCGGGTGGACCCTAGAGTATAAGTGAGTAGCCTAGGGGGATCCCTGCCATAGAGAACCCTGAAAGAAGTGGATTTCCAGGCGGAGTGTTTCGGATGATCGCCCACAAGGCACGTTAGATACATTTCGACGGTGCGGTTAACCACCTCGGTTTGTCCATCTATCTGGGGATGATATGTGATGGAAAATTTCAACTTCATGCCGCTCAAACAAAAAAGTTCCCACTAGAAAGTGCTGGTAAATACCACATCCCGATCACTGACAATAGATTCTGGAATGCCATGTAAGCAGACAATATGCTCAAGGAAGGTTTGTGCCACTCGTGATGCGGTATTTGGATGAGCCATAGGAATAAAATGTGCGTACTTGGAGAAGCGATTGACCACCACAAATAATACTGATTTTTTGGCTGCCTATGGAAGACCCTGGACAAAGTCCATCGAAATATAGGCCTAGACTTGTGTAGGGAGTGTGAGAGGTTGTAGAAGACCTGCTGGATTTAAGTGGTCAGCTTTCTTGCATTGACATACCTGACATGCTGAGGCATATGTCGCTATAGTGGACTTCATGGCTTGCCAATAAAAATCTGGTCAAACGCACTGTAAAGTTTTTTGGATGCCTTAATGTGTGTTGTCATGGTAAGCAGAGGGGATGGCTGAAATCAACTCGGAACTGTGTGGTAGATAAATCTGATATTTGTAGCAAATAAGGGAATCCTGGATGGACCACTTAGAATCCATTGTCCCCTCTGTAATTTTTTTGTATTGCTCCTGTATGACAAGAGGAGTGGCATGGGTCTCTCTCATCAAGTCTAGGATAAGGAAACGAAGCTGGCTGAGCTGCTAGTGTTCAAAATGTTGTGACAAGGCATCCGCTGCCTTGTTTAATCTTCCCAAATGGTACTCAACTAAAAAATCAACTCCCATCAACTTATTGATCCAGTGCTGATGTGGCAAAGTCATGAGGCATTGTTCAAGTAAGAATTTAAGGCTATAATGAACAGTACGGATGAGAAATGCACGGACCCATAAGTAAGGTTGCCAGTGTTGGATCATCTTGGCCAACCCAATTAATTCTCTTTCATACACTGCCAATTTGTATCTTGTGCTGCCAACTGCCTTCTAAAATATGCAATGGGGTGTGACTGCTGCTATAAGATGGCCCCATTGCCCCCACCGGATGCATCACACTCAACCACAAATAAGTCCTTAAAATTGGGAATTTTTAGGACTGGGTAGAGGCAAGAGTTCGTTTGAGGGCCTCAAATGACTGTGTGGTCTCCTCATTCCAAGGTGCTGCCAAGGAATAGTAATTCTGAATGAATTTGCGGTAGTATCCGGCTAGGCCGAAAAATTCTCTCAAAGCTTAGCAAGACTGAGGTTGTGGCCAATCATGAATTACCTGAATGTTCTCATGATCAATAGTGACCCCCGCATGTGATATAAAATGGCCGAGATAGGCGACATGTGATGCCACGAAAGAGCATTTGGATTTCTTCAAATAGATCTGATGGGATAGTAACAATTCAAAAACTATCCGTAATGCGCTAAATGCTCTTCCTCGGACTTGCTATATATGAGTATATTATAAAAAAACACAAGTACAAATATCCAAAGATAGTTGCTAGATACCTCATTCATCAGTGCTTGAAAAGTGGATGGTGCATTTGATAACCCAAACGGCATAACCACAAACTCAAAATGGTCATGATGTGTGCAAAAGGCTGTCTTCTCAATGTCGAAGGGGTGGATATGAAGTTGTTGATATCCAAAGCGTAAATCCAGTTTAGTGAGGATCCACGACCCATGTAATTCATCCAGGAGCTCCTCCACTACCGAAATAGGAAACTTATCCTTCACGGTCTATGCATTTAATTCCTTATAATAGATACAAAATCTCCATGTGCCATCATGTTTCTTCAAGAGCAAGACGGATGAAGAGAAAGGGGATCAGCTGCTGCGAATAAGGCCCTATTGTAACATGGCATGGCCCCATCTCAGAACTGGTTAATTTTTTTATATACTGAGGTGGGGCTTACTAGAGCGTGTGTCGGATGCCAGAGTAGGAATCAGATTATTTTTGGGCTGTGGTAAAGCAGGATGTCGCACTTGAGGAGAAGTATTTCATCGCCCTTGCCTATTGGAGGAAGTGTTCCTTTCCCCTTGCCAAACTGGCCTACAATGCTGAAGTCGTTGTCGTTGTTCCATTGCTCGATCGAAATTCATTACCCGATCCTGTTCTGAAGGTGAATGCAGTTCCACCTCTAACCTCAAAATTCTGTGAGGCCTGCTTTAAATAAGTTGACCTAATGGTTGACTCGTACCAACTGGCTAGCGCGAGCCAATTTTTCTTGGAACTATTTTTATTACAGTTCAACAGACCTATCTCAACAAGACCAATCTCCCAAGGGGTTTCTGTGGGTGGGAGGACCAAACTATAATTGTGAATAACTCTTTAAATTCATCCCATTCCAGCACTAATCTTTCTATTTCCACCTAGTGAAACCATAGTTGTGCCTCATCCAACATGTGGAAAGCGGCAAGTCCCACCTTGTCAAACTCAGCAGTCCCTTGATTTGAAAATAATTTCTCACATCTATGCAACCAAATTAAGGGATCGACGGACCCATTATATGTAGGAAAATCCAATTTTGTGTAACTGGGTATTGTACCTCCACTCTGCGGTGCCTGGACAGTGGTGCACCCAACAAACTGCTCCTCCCTTTGCCTGTACGAATGAATCTCCCCCCTTTAGTTTGGGATAGAGTGTCTCTCTGCCATGAGATTTGATATCATGCTAGTGAGGTGCTGGAGTTGCAAGCTCATGCTAGGAATTTGTTCCCACTTTTCTCGTGCTTCAACCTGTTCATCTTGCATCCTTTTGGTCATGCTTTTTAGTTCTTCATTGATGGATGTATCCCCCATGTTACCCTACTCTAATACCAAGTTGTTATGGTCCCTAGTCATGGATCGAATAACTTGGCGTGGGATTTGTGAATCCAGCATTGTAATAGATCAGCTACTTTTGGTAAGTCAAGATAAAGAGCCTCCTTTCTTGGTCTGGTCTCGGGTAGGAAGAAAGCAGCCTCCTTTGTGGGGCTAGGTTGCTGCTCAATACAGGCAGAGGGCCCTTGCTGCTGTTACTCGAACAAGAGGGGAAGGGGTCCCCTTCTTGGTCACGGAAAAGAGGGTTTGTACCCCTCTTTGCTTCTGCTCATGTTAGGCCTGCAAGCCCCTAACTTGGACAGTCCTTGGACCTGAGGTTAGGGGTTCCTAACCTGGCTTCTTGCTGGTCTTGATGCTGAAAAACTCTGATTTATGGCAGTGGAGCATGCCCTACATCCAACATTAACACTAGAGTATGAAGCAATGGCTTACCGGCTAGGAGTGATTTTTACTCTCACTTATAATGCCACAGAGCCTCATGGAAGGATGCAACAGCGTGAGGGGGAATGTTGGAAGATGAAGGCATATTGGAAGATGTGCCATTTTATACAAAAATATTTTATACATCATTTGCAGCAAGCTGGGATTTCATATTGTTCTCTCACCCAGCTTGAGGGGGAGTGTTGGAAGATAAGATCAAGCCCAAACGACCAAGGAAGGCCCACATATGTAAGATTATTATAAGATGGGCCACATGACCATGGAAGGCCCACAAGATGAGCCCAAGACCATAAGAAGTATGACCCACAATGATTACCAAGAGCTGGCATCCTAATCACATCAGTTGGAAGATCAAGAAGGACTCACAAAAGTATCTTTATCTTAGGGTCATGACCAAGAAGAGTTTTACTTTAAGTTATATTTGTCTTTTATCAATATTGAGTTACCTAATTATGTTTGGACTTACCTTAAGTGTTAGAGTTTGGGTGTAATTGGGACAAGGGTAGTTTTATTGTAATTGGACTCTACTACCTTCCTCTATTATAAATAGAAGTTCATGTACTCTGATTACAACAAGTTATTGATGTCAATGAAGTATTTCACTTTTTCATAAATTCAACAAGCTTCTCTTGCGGGTCTTCATCCTTTGAGGTTCATGCATGAAACCACTGCAACAGCTTTGGCGTATGGAATCTATAACACGGCCCTAGATGAAAATGATCAGTTAAATGTTGCTTTTGTGAATGTTGATCATGCCAGCATGCAAGTATGCATTGTGGGATTCATGAAAGGTCAGCTCAAGATCTTAGCACATGCAATTGTTCTTTCTCTTGGAGAAAGAGACTTCGTTGACGTTTGTTCCGACACTTTACTGCAAAATTTAAGGAGGAGTCTAAGATTGATGTCTATCAGAATGCTCGGGCTTGCACTAGATTTCGTGCCGCCTGTGAGAAGCTGAAGAAGGTTTTGTGTGCAAAACCAAAGGCACCTCCTAATATTGATTGTTTGTTGGAGGAGAAGGATGTGAAGAGATTCATCAAAAGGGATGAATTTGACCAAATTACTATTCCTATTTTGGAGAGGGTTAAGAGCCCCCGCTTGAAGAAGGCCTTGTTGGAATCTGGACTTACTACTGTAAACATTAATTCTATTGATGTAGTAGGATCAGGATCTCATATTCCAGCGATTATTAGGATAATAACCGAGTTTTTTGGAAAGGCACCAAGGCGTACTATGAATGCTAATGAGTGTGTTGCAGAGTTGGTGTATGGTGCAATGCTGCCAGAAGGAGATGTTCAAAAGGCGGTAGAAAAGGAATTTGAGATGGCTTTGCAAGACAGAGTGATGGAAGAAACCAAAGAATAGAAGAATACTGTTGAAGCTTCTGTTTATGACATGAGAAACAAGCTTCATGACAAGTATCACAACTTTGTGCAAAACTACCAGCAAGTGGAAGACTGGCTGTATGAAGAAGGTGAAGATGAGAATGCAAATGAATTACCTCTAGGGGCTCCACTAGATAGTATGGTTGGAACTCATTCAAAGGTGATAAACAAATTGGAAGAGTACAGGCAGTGGTTTGATGAAATGCCTGGATGACAGGGGGAATACTGTAATTTACTTCTTAGCAGTTTGGGGTTTCTGAAATTGGTGCAAAATATGATAGGGAAGGTGTTTTTTTATTACCGTTATGGTTGATGGGTTCTATCAAGAGGACTGTCTTACCGAGACATTGGTTCTAAGTGAGAGGATGATGCAATTTCAACTTGCTTCTACTATTGCAGTCAGCGTAGTGATCACTTCCCTCTGAATGTGGAACTTAATGACCAATTTCATCTGAAATGGCTTCCAAAAGTAGCGGTAGAGATCTCAAAGACCATGGAATGTACGTATCATGAGGTGTTAGCTGTAATTCAGGACAGTGAGCAACAACTTGTGTTGTCTGGAATTTTGAGAAGGAACAGCTGGTTGGGGTCATGCAATGCTGGGGTTTCTACTGATGTTGGTGATGAGGAAAAACCATGCAGGGGGAGATTTATGCTCTAGTTTTGGGCGTCCAAAGGGCGGACATAGTTCCCACGTATGCTACTTGGGAACAGGGGGAGACGTCGGCATACAGACCTTACTTTCAAGGTTGAAGACAAGCTCGTTCTTCTAAGGGGGTGTAATGTTATGCACGTAACACCATTAATATTTTAATTTTTTCTTTAATTTACATTATAATTTTTCATTTTAAGATGACAGGGGTATTTTTGGAATATTTTATTTATAGGGGTATTTTAATAATATTTTATCGTAAACCATGTGAGGGTGAACCCTATTTAAAGGGTAAGATTAATGAGAAAGACAAGCACTGATTTTAGGTTAAACAGGTTGGGAGCTCTCCTTGATGAGTTCTAGCATTTTCAAGCTTCCCTTTGGCTTGATCTTCGTCTTTCTCTTCGTCTTTCTCTTCTTCTTCCCTAAGAATCCCTACGAATCCATGTATCAGATCCAGGACCGTAACACTGGAGCCCCTGATTGAACTCAAAAAAGGGACAACAATACCCTCTCCTCTTCGTTATGGATCAATGTAAACAGAAATCAAAATAGGGAAGAAGGAAATTCAGATTCAAGAGGGAATTTGGACCTAGAGCTCATCAAGGAGACCTCCAAACCCTAGAGGTCATCGAGGAGAACTCCAAACACTATTTAACCTAATTCAAGACATACCTTTTTTTTCTCATTCCCTTGCCCTCTAAGTAGGCTTGACGTCCACCCTAGTTTTAGGGTTAAATATTACAATTCTGCCCCTACGAAAATTTAACTTAATTAATGGGTAAAAAAAGAATTTAAAACAATATGGAAAGAAAGCTATTAACTCTGTAACTCAGTGTGCCTATGTTGTATGATTCGGTTAGCTATTGAGTCCTCAACACATTCCTTTTTCTTTTTATTTTCGTATTTATATTTTTGATATTTTTTCCTTCTCTTTATATTTCACCTTAAATTGGGGACAATGTAAGTTCTAAGTATTGGGGAGGGGTGTTATGGTCCCTGGTCATAGATCTTGTAACACAACGTTGTGGGAAAGGATCCAGTGTTGAGTCCTATGATTTAGAACAAGAAGAGAAGGAGATAGAGCAGATTCGTTGAAGGGAACTTGGACCTTTGGGTTCGTTGAGGAGAACTCCAATCCTTGGCTTCTTTGAGGAAAACTCCATTCCTTGGTTTACATAAATCAAGATTTGCCCATTTTCCATTCCATTCACCCCCAAATAGGGTTCACGACACCAAGAGTTAAAGAGGAAGAAATTACAAATTTGCCCCTATGGCTACGCTACTAGTAAATTGACTTATAAAATAAATTGAAGGAAAATAACTCAATACTCAATGACTCAGCCATGACGCCTCTGAATGACTCGACCTGCTATTGAGTCTATAACATCACACCCCCTGGAGAAAGAGTTTGTCCTCAAGCTCGAAGGCAACGTAGCTTGGCAGAATGTCTCCACATCCTCCCACGTGGCAGCCACATCATCTACATCATCCAGTCAAGATCCCCAAAAGTATGTTCAACGTTCTACGGCTAGCATCAGTTGCATCAGTGGATGAAATCACAAGAGTGACACTTGGATCCTAATTCTTTTGAATAGTTTAGCCAAGCTTGCGAACTCATTCATGAGATCTTTCTCTACAGGAGCGAGAGCAAATCAACAAAAAACCCACTCACAGGTCACTGCAAGTGAAGCTGTCCAAAATTCAGTAGATTCTTCCCTTGGAGAATTAGACTTCAAAGAACCTTTTAGAAATGCACATGGCCTTTCTTTAATGAGTTTCTTGGATTTGGATTTTTCACTTGGACACTTGAGTGAAGAATGAGTAGTGTTAAATTTACGATCCCTTTTCTATAATTCCGAACAAGAGAAAGAATAAAGAAAAAGAAGAAAAGGGAAGAAGAGCTCTTCGGTAGAGAGAAGAAAAACTAAAAGAGCAAAGAGAGGTTGAACCAAACAAAGGGAGAGAGAGAGACAGTAACTCGAGATTGAGATGTGTAACTTGATTTATTCCGACTTACAACACCTCTATTTATAGTAGAGGATGAGGTAGAGTCCTTATACAATTAGCCTTTCAATCCTAATTACATTCCAACTCTAACTCTCTAAGATAAGTCTATTCAAACCAATCTACTAGAAGCCTAATATGAGTTGAACTAGGACTATTGCTTCATTCACGTGAATATAAGTGAGAAGGCCAGCTCGTAGCCTTATTCTTGTGGGTCCCTCATGATCTTCCAGCTCATGTTGATAAGGTTGACAACTCGTGAGATATTTGTGGGTCCCACTTGAACTTCAAGTCTTCTAACTCAATTCAGCTTGTGCTTCTTAATTCCTTGACTCGTGCTTGCTTGGGTGAGGACTCTTCTTAGTGTCCCACGTCCTCATGGTGGGTCCCACCAACTTGAGCAGTGAGAAGACATCATAAATGCCTAGCTTGCTGCATAAGGTAGATATAATCTTGTGAGTCACTGGCTTGGTGAGAATGTTTGCAACTTGATTTTGTGATGATATATGATTCAGAGATAAGAAACCAGATTGGAACTTTTCTCATATAAAATTGTAATACACTTCACTATGCTTTGTCCTTTCATGGAAGACTGGATTCGATGTAATGTGTATTATTTCTTGACTGTCATAGTATAGATCTATTGGAGCTTCTTTGTAGAATCCCAATTCAATCATAAGAGATCTTATCCATATGAGTTCACTAACAGTGTGTGCCATGGTTCTGTATTCTGCTTCTGCACTTGACCGTGCTACTACATTTTGGTTTTTTCTTTTCCATGTAACCAAATTCCCTCCAACCATCGTACAAAATCCCGAATTAGATTTTCTATCATCCGGGGATCCGGCCCAGTCTGCATTTGAGAACCCTTCAATGTTGAAGTGACCATGGTTTTTATAGAGAAGCCCCCTTCTAGGAGCTCCTTTCAGATATCGTAGTATTCTTTCAAGTGCTTGCAAATGACTAAGTTGTAGCTTGTGCAATTATTGACTTACCACACTTACTGCGTATGAAATGTTAGACCTTGTTACACACAGGTAAGTCAGTCATCCCACTAGTCTTTGATATTTCCCAATATCTATTTCTCCAGGGCCTCCACATAATTTTGTATTTGTGTCCATAGGAGTGTCTGCTGGTTTGCATCCCATCATTCATGTTTCTTCTAGTAGATCAAGGGCATACTTCCTTTGGGATAGCACAATCCCATGTCTAGATTGTAATACTTCAATACCCAAAAAATATTTGAGTAATCCAAGATTCTTCTTTTTGAATTCAGCACATATTTTCTCCTTTGATTTCTGAATGCCCTCATAATCGCTCCCAGTTAAAATAATATCATCAACATATACAGCCAGAGTCACCTTACCTCTTAGTGTATTTTCAATAAATACTAAGTGATCTACAGAGAATCTGTGAAAATCAGCCCGTATGGTGGCTTGACTAAATTTCTCAAACCATGCTCGAGGGGACTGTTTTAGACCATATAAAGATTTTTTCAACGGCATACGGACTCCCCCTCAACCACATACCCAGGTGTCTGGTGCATGTAAATTTCTTCTTTAATATCACCATTAAGAAATGCAATTTTAACATCCAGTTGATATATCGGCCATGATGAATTGGCTGCCAGAGATAATAATATACGTAATGAGTTCATTTTTGCCATTGGAGAGAAGGTTTCTTCATAATCAATTCTATAGCACTGAGTATAACCTTTGGCAACCAGTTGAGCCTTCAGTCGTGCAATTGACCCACCCGGATTATGTTTGATAGTATAAACCCACTTGAAACCAACGGGTTTTTTACCTGTGGGAAGAGGAACCAGTGACCGTGTATGATTGTCATTAAGTTCCTTCATTTCTTCATCCATTCCTACCTTCCACCTTGGATGTTGTAGAGCCTCCTGATATGACTGTGGAACAAATAGGAGGAAATAGAAGAAATAAAATGACAACATAAAGGTGAGAGGCGATGATGAGACAAAAAATTTGAAAAAGGATGAGAAGTAGAAGGTTGAGTGCATGATGGAGGTTCTTTCCGTATAGCAATAGGACAAGTATCATAGTGAGGACAAAAAATAACTGGTGATGAAGGACTTACCTCTGGTGGATCTGTTAACTCGGCAGGTGTGGTGTCGGCCACTTGTTATGGGGGTTGAATAATCTATGTATCACAAGGCACAACAAGTCGAGGGGAACTTGGTACTGAGGACATACCAAGAGGAGTGCTATCAGAATAAAATGAGGAGTCTTCAAAAAATGTTACATCCCTGGACACAAATAAATGTTGAAGAGTAGAAATATAACAAACATAACCATTTTCTGTGTGAGAGTATCCCAAAAAGATACACTTGATAGATTTAGGATCAAGTTTGTTGTGTCTAGGTAATGAATTATGAACAAAACATTGACATCCAAAGACTTTCAACGGTAAGGAAAATGATCATCATTCAGTAATAATCTAGAGTAAGGAGACTTATTACCATGAACAGTAGATGGTAGATGATTTATAAGAAAGCAGGTCGTAAGGACGGCATGAGGCCAATAAAAGTATGGAACTTTCATGGCATATAATAAACCTCGAGCTACCTCAAGAATATGACAATTTTTCTTTCAGCTACACCATTTTTTTGAGAAGTGTAGGCGCAAGTCGTTTGATGGATAATGCCATTTTATTGACAAAAAGAGTCAAGGTCTTTGGAAATATATTCAAACCAGAAAATTTTTATTTTCTGACCAAATTGTGTGAGTACCATTACATGAAATGACTTAAAAATGAATAGTATCTCAGAACGCTCCTTAAAGAAAAACAAGTAAGTTGTGCGAGTGAAATCATCAATAAATGTAATAAAATATTTTTCTTGAGAAATATTAGAAACACTCAAGGGCCCCCAAACATCAGTATGAATTAACGGAAATGGAGTGACACTTTTGACTTCTAGATGAGGAGAGTATGTACTCCTTTGATGTTTACTCAATTGACAAACCTCACAATGCAATTCTGACTTTACTTTAAGAGATGAAAATATATAATGAAGAGACTGTGCAAAAGGATGTCCCAACCAATTGTGCCATAACCATGTCTCATTTTTAGTAGTAGAAACCATATTGATATTTGGCACGTCCAAGTAATAAAGCCCCTTTGTTCATGGCCTTCACCAATCACCTGCTTCATTATAAAATCCTGAAAGACACTTGAAGTGGGTGAGAAGGTAACCGAGCAATTAAAATATTTAGTCAATTGCTAAAAAATAATAGATTCAAAGGAAAAGTAGGAAAGAAAAGAATATCAGTGAGCGGAAGTGATGGGGTGATAGAAGTGGAACCTTTCCCTTGGACTTTGGTTTGAGAACCTTCAACTATGGTAACAAAATTATGCGAAAGACTCAGAGATAGAGAATGTAATAATTTTTTGTTACTTGTTACTTGTAAGATGCTCGAAGGCTCCTGAGTCAATTATCCAGGATGAAGATGAGGCAGATAGCATACCTAAAGCGATAGTGGCAGCAATAGTTGAGGAGGAACTAGGAGAAGAACCTAGCATTGTCTTCTTTTTCTGAAAAAGTTCATACTCTTCATCAATAATATTTTTCTGTGTTGCATATTTTGTGAGATGTTCTTCTTTTGTATCACTCATAAAGGCTTGATTAGCCCTTGTCAATTCTGGTTGTTCTTTGGCTTTATAACATATTTCTTTATAATGGCCATATTTTCCACAGTAAGTGCATGCCTTGTAAAGGCATTGATCTATTGTGTGGCCAAAATATTTACAATGAGTACACTTGGTATCTTCTTTCCCATCTGATCAGCCACCACCAGTCCTTCCACCTCTTCCTCTACCCCCTTTATAACCTCTATCTCGGCCACGGCTGCTGTCAGATGATGATCCTCTACAATCGGAATACATAGCAAGTGATACGTCAGTAGTGGAGGAAGAAGTGTCTGGAATATGAAGTAGTGTTGCGCACACATCATCAAAGTTTGGGACAGTAGAAGCACTCAAAATTTGACTCTTGGCAATCTCGAGATGAGGTTTAACATTTGCAAGACAAATAGCAGTAATTAAGGCTTCCTTCTGTTTGTCTTGGATAGAAACATTAGCGGTTGAAGGCTGAGCTAACTTCCACTCTTGAAGAAAGTCTCTAAAGTGGGCCAAGTACACATGAATATTTTCTCCTAGTTTAGTATTCAACATTTTTTGGAGAATATCATAGGGTCTATGTAGTGTATCCGGGCATGAGTACAGTTTAGCACATGTCTCCCAAATTTGTTTAGTAGTGTCCAGATGAATAAAATTATTAGAGACATGTTCTTCCATGCTATTGATTAGCCAACTAATTACCAAAGTATCATTTTTCAGCCATTTCATATAAAAAATATCATATTCATCAATAGGTGGTCCACGGGTGGTGAGGTTACCAAGTAGGTCTTTTGTTAGAAGGAGCCTCTAAACCGATGTGGACCAACTCATAAAATTTGATACCCCACGTAAGGGTATGTTATGGTCCTGGGGTTAAGTACCTATGTCTTCCGCACCTTACAGGCCGGTCTTTTGGGTAGTATTGGCTAGGTGCTTAACATTTGGTATCAGACAGGTCCACCCTTGGGGATTCCTCTTCCCCTGACGATTTGAGACAGTTAGTGGAAGATACTAGGCAAAGGACAGATAACCAGGCTCATGCCCTGGAAGAGGTGCATCAAACAGCCTCTGATTTGCGTGAAGCAATAAAATCAATGGATGCGGCCATCCAAGCTGTCCTCCAGCGACAAGAGGACCATGATACATGCGCCCAACCACCAGCTACCTACTCTCCACAGGCCGACCACCATCAATTCCACCCACCACCTCCCCCACAACCACCAATGCGTCAACATCATCCCCATCTGGGGCCTGCCGTTCAAGGACCAAACACTGTGCCCAGGTATTTAAAACTTGAATTTCCTATGTATGATGGGTCTAAGGACCCTTTGATTTGGTTAGCTAAGTGTGATCAGTTCTTTTATCATCAAAAAACACCTGCGGATGAGAAAGTGTATTTGGCCGCCTACCACATGCTCGATGAAGCGCTTCTATGGTACCACCAATTCCGAAATGACCAAGTGGTTCAGGATTGGACAACTTTTAGATAGTCTTGCATGATGAGATTTGGTCTTCCAGCTAGTAGCAACCCATTGGGAGAATTAATCAATTACAAACAAACTGGAACACTAGAGGTGTACCAAAAGACCTTCCAGGAAAGGTTAGCCCGAGCAAACCAGTTTGTTAGCCACACACAGTATGTTCATATTTTTACTGCTGGTTTGACAGAAGTTCTGCGATTAGAAGTTGAATTACATGCTCCTACAGATTTAGACCACGCTATGAATTTTGCCAGGGCAATTGAGCACAAGCAGCATGTTCTAAAGGAGTCACTGGTCAGAAAACCAGCTTGGCCAGGGAGGCACAATGCCTCAGCGCCAAACCCTTCCTATGGACCTCCAAGATTTAGAGATAGTGCAGCCCCACGCCCAGACATCTCTAATACGGCTCCACCTGCTCCTTACTTCAAAAAACTTACTAGACAGGAAATGGACCAGAGAAAGGCCAAGGGCCTCTGTTTTAACTGTGATGAACAGTATGTCATTGGACACCATTGCAAACGATTATTCAGTATATGTCTGTGGGAGGATGGAGAAGAAATACCACCAGAGGAGGAAATTGTGGAAACTGACCAAGAAGGTCCAGAGATTTCCCTTCATGCTATGACTGGTCTACGTAGTTCAAGCACAATGCAGGTTAAGGCCCAATTACATCATTTACAGTTACTGGCTTTAGTTGACTTGGGCAGTACACATAATTTCATTAGTCAACAGGCGACAAAATAACTTGGGTTACTAGTACAACAACAGACTGGTGTTTCTGTATCAGTAGCCAATGGGGCTAAAATTACTAGTGTAGGCATATCACCAGCCACACACTTTGATATTGAAGGATATGCATTTGTTGCAGATTTTCTGGTGATTCCACTATCAGGATTCGATTTGGTGCTAGGGATTAAATGGCTACAATTGTTGGGACCAATACTATGGGATTTCCAAGCTCTAACGATGTCTTTTATAGAGGACCAACATCAGATTATATTGCATGGCACACAAGCACCACTCACCTACTCACTACAGGTTGCCCAGGTCCAGTCCACAAACACATGTAAGTTATCTCACTTACTTACAGAATTTGAAGATATCTTTCAAGACCCTACTACCTTACCGCCACTTAGGCACTGTGATCACCGTATCCATTTGAAAATGGGTACCGAGCCGGTAGTGGTGCATCCATATCGTTACCCTCACTTACAGAAGGATGAGATTGAAAGGCAGTGCGAGCAGATGTTAGCACAGGGTATTATTCAACCCAGCAGGTCTCCTTTTTCTTCACCGGTATTACTACTCCACAAGCATGATAAGTCATGGAGGTTCTGTGTGGATTACCGACAACTCAATGCCCATACGATTAACGATAAATTTCCTATTCCAGTGGTGGACGAGCTGTTAGACGAGCTCCATGGAGCTACTATTTTTACTAAACTCGATTTGAAATCTGGCTATCATCAAATCCGAGTTCATCCATCAGATGTGGAGAAAACAGTGTTCCGCACGCATCACGGCCATTTTGAATTCCTTGTAATGCCATTTGGTCTGTCAAATGCGCCTTCCACCTTCCAGGCCCTCTTGAATGAGGTATTTTCCTCTCTCTTGAGAAAAAATGTATTGGTATTTTTCGACGATATTTTGGTCTATAGCAACAGCTGGGAAGAACATCTTCAGCACCTTCACCAGGTATTTTCTCTTATACGCTCACATCTTTTGGTTTTAAATCGGTCAAAATGTTCTATGGGCACATCAGAAGTGGCATACTTGGGCCACGTTATTTCAGCAGCAGGGGTGAAGGTAGACCAGAGTAAGATACAGGTGGTCACAGAGTAGCCTATTCCTACATCTATTACAGCCTTAAGAGGATTTTTGGACCTAGCTGGATATTATAGAAAATTTATTTGTAGCTATGGCCAGCTTGCAGCTCCGCTCAACAATCTCCTCAAGAAAAATGCTTTTACCTGGTCAGAGACAACAACTCATTCCTTTCAGCAATTGAAAGACGCCTTATCATCAGCCCCAGTGTTGCAGCCCCCCGACTTTGAGGAGTCGTTTGTAGTGGAATGTGATGCTTCGGGGGGTGGTATTGGCGCAGTGTTGCACCAACAGGGCCACCCGATTGCTTATTTTAGTCGTCAAGTTGGCAGCTTATGAGAGGGAATTGATCGGATTGGTGAAAGCTATATAGCATTGGCTCCCTTATCTATGGGGACGTTCTTTTTTTATTCGTACTGATCATTTCAGCCTCAAGTATCTTCTTGAGCAGCGTCTCACTACTTCAACACAACAGCATTGGTTAAGTAAGCTTATGGGGTTTGACTTTTCTGTCGAGTATAAACCGGGAAGTTTGAATGTCGGGGCTGATGCCTTATCTCGTCGGGACGTTCCAGAGCCGCAATTAAATGCCATCAGTTAGCCCAAAGCTCTCTTGTTGGATTCTATACGGGAAGATGCACAACAGTACCCGGATATTATCTTCTTATGCCAGGACATTCAGCAGGGGACAGCGGCAAACCATTGGAGGGTTCAGGACAATCTCGTCCTCTAAAAAAACAGAATTTTTCTACACCACACATCCCTTCTGATTAACAGCATTTTAGCCTCCTTCCATGACAGTACACATGAGGGCCGACAAAAAACATATTTCCGGATCAGTAGGGAATTTTATTGGAGGGGCATGAAGTGCAGTATAGCTGATTATGTGGTAGCTTGTTAGACTTGTCAACGGAATAAAGCTGAAACATTAAGTCCAGCTGGGTTGCTCCAACCACTTCAGCTTCCGTCACAGGTCTGGTCTGATATTTCTATGGACTTCATAGATGGACTTCCCTCTTCGTCGGGTAAATCTGTTATCCTTGTAGTGGTGGATCGTTTCTCTAAGTATGGGCATTTCATTCCTCTGGCGCATCCTTACACTGCAACTCAGGTAGCTCAATTTTTTATGGATAACATTGTCCGCTTACATGGGATGCCAAATTCAATTACAAGTGATAGGGATGCAATCTTTACAAGTACCTTCTGGAAAGAACTCTTCAAGTTACAGGGCACAACATTAGCCTTTTCTTCAGCCTACCATCCGCAGACTGATGGTCAGACAGAGGTCATCAACAGAACCATTGAAATGTATCTCCGCTATTTCGTGGGGGACTCACCTAAGAGGTGGGTTAAATGGCTCGCCTGGGCTGAGTTCTGTTACAACACCTCCTACCACAGCGCACTCGGTGCAACCCCATTAAAGGTGGTATATGGTAGAGAACCTCCATGTCTTTTAGCCTATGAACTAGGGGCCTCTAAAGTCGCCACTTTGGACCAAACATTAGCTGAAAGAGACACATTCATCACTGAGGTGCGCACTCATCTACAAGAGGCACAACATTCTATGAAAAAATATTATGACAAGAAGCACCGGGAAGTCTTCTTTTCTCCAGGAGATTATGTTTGGTTGTGTCTCCAACAATACAGGCAGCTGTCGTTGACAGCCTCCAAACGTCACAAGCTCTCTCCTAAATATTATGGTCACTTTCAGGTGATGGACCGCATTGGGACAGTGGCCTACAGATTGCAGCTTCTGCTTGAGGCCAGAATTCACAACGTCTTTCATGTCTCCCAATTAAAGGCCTTCCAAGGTGATTCGCCTTTGCTGCACACCCCGCTGCCCCCACTCCATGAGGGACGTGTACTTTCTACCCTAGCACAGGTATTACAAACTCACCGTATTCAGGGTGATTGGGAGATCTTAGTGCAATGGGCAGATGCTGACCCCAGTGACACGACATGGGAGCCATTAGCGGTATTTCGCACCCTCTACCCATACTTTGAGCTTGAGGACAAGCTCTTTCTTCAGGGGGGTGATGTTATGGACTCCATAGCATCACGAGTTATCCATAGGCATAAGAATTAATTTATGTCAATTTACTTTTCATGTAATTTCAATTCGGTTTGGTTTACTTTATTTGGTTTGGTTCACTTTGGGTTGGTTCAGTGTAATGTGGCGTGAACCACTTGACCTATGGGTCATCTTTGTATTTTCGTCCTCAACCCTATTTAGGGGGACGTGAATGAGAAGAGAGGCAAGGATTGAGAAAATTATATTTTATAGGTCAGATTCTCCCTCAGAGGTCTAGGTTGGATTTCTCCCTTTGAGGTCCAAGGTTGAGCTTCCTCCAAAGCTCCTTCGTTCTAATTGAGTTCCACCATTACTCGTTCAAGAAACAAGAATTCTCTTCCAACGTCAAGATCATCCATGGAGGGAAGAGAGGAAAGAAGGGTGACTCGATCCATGGCAAGGGAAGAACCTAACATCTTTATGAGACGGGGGATGAAGCCATGGTGTGGCCAAACACCAAGGCCGAAGACTGTGCAAGTCCAATGCATAGCAATAGCAGCGACAGCCAAGACCAAGTGCAATGGCACAGCCCAGAGGGGCGCACACATATGGCCCGGCCGAAATCAGCTGCAGCGGAAGAAGACGTACTTACACTTGCCAAACGGATGGGCAAGCAACAAGGTATGCAATAACCCCAGCAGCCAGCCTAGACACAAGGCAGCACGCCAACAGACACTTCTGGCTGGGCGAAATGGGGTTGCGCGCGACCAGGATTCCTGGTGGGGTGAAATGGGGTTGCTGGCGTGCGGTCGTGGACATCGGCCTGCGAAGGAGGGGTGTGATGTTATGGTCCTGGGTTAAGTACCTATGTCTTCCGCTCCTAACAGGCTCGTCTTTTGGATAGTATTGGCTAGGTGCTTAAATGTTAAGCACCTAGCCAATACTACCCAAAAGACCGGCCTGTAAGGAGCGGAAGACATAGGTACTTAACCCCAAGACCATAACACTACCCCACCCTTCCCCGAGCCGACGACCGCGGATGCTACCACAATAGAACAACCGGAGCCGGGTCAAACCCAGGTCAGTCCAGGCGCGTGACCACCCGCATCCGCCTTGGGGGCACCGGGATTCGAACTCGAGACGCAGCGCTAGCTTTGATACCAAATGTTAAGCACCTAGCCAATACTATGTTATGGACTCTATAGCATCACGAGTTACCAACAGGCGTAGGAATTAATTAATGTGTTTTTCAATTTCCATGTAATTGTCTTTGGTTTGGTTTTGTCTTTGGTTTGGGTTGGTTTAGCATTTATTGGTTTGAACCATTGACCCAAGAGGTCTTTAGGGTTTTGGACGTCCTCCACTCTATTTAAGGGGACGGCTAGGGTAATGAAGAGGATCAATTGAGTTCACTCTAGTTAACGTAATTTAGATAAACAGGTCAAGAGCTCCTTCAAGCTCTCTTCCGAATTTCCCCAATTCTCCTTTCCGAAATTCAATCCCCTTCAACCCTCATTCCATCTCAACGTCAAGCAAGATAATGGAAGGAAGAGAAGAGAGGAGGGTGACAAGATCCATGGCTCGTGAGGATCCTAACAACGTGGTATCAGACAGGTCCACCCTCGGTGATTCCTCTTCTCCAGAGGACATACGTCAAGTCCTTTCAGACCTTCAACAATGATCCACTCTTCAAGGTACCGAAATTTCTCACATCAATACTACCTTACAAACTCTGGAATCATCTCTACAATCCATCCTACGACAACTTGCTGCACTTCAAGCACCAACGCCACCACCAGCAACCAATTTTCAACAACAACCAGTTCCCCACCAACAATTCACGCCACCACCAAATCCACCCTTGCGCCAACCAATGGGTTCAATGACCACTCACGCACAAGCACCATCAACGGTTCCCAGGTACTTTAAACCTAACTTTCCTACATATGATGGCTCTAAAGATCCTTTACTGTGGTTCACGAAATGTGAACAATTCTTTTATCATCAACAAACGGTGGAAATGGACAAGGTTACTTTGGCCGCCTACCACATGCTCGATGAAGCGCTCATGTGGTTCCATCACTACCGAAATGTCCATTCCATTCAGGATTGGCTGCACTTTAAACATGCTTGCCAGTTAAGGTTCGGACCTCCAGCTAGCAGCAACCCAGTGGGGGAATTGATCAACTACAAACAGACCAGCACCTTAGAGGTTTACCAAAAAACGTTCCAAGAAAGGTTGGCCAGAGCTAGTGAATTTGTTCCTCCTCACCTACATGTTCAGATTTTTAATGCTGGATTGACAGAGGCAGTCAGATTGGAAGTGGAATTACTGGGTCCAACCAATTTGGACTCTGCAATGAATTATGCCAGGGCTGTGGAGCACAAACAGAGAGTTCTAAAAGAGTCTTTACAAAGAAACCATTTTGGCAAAACAGAACACAGGGTACTGCATCTGGTCCACGTTTTGGGTCCTCTGCCCCTAACCGAGCAGATCAGGCTACTAATGTTCCTCCACACTCTATGCCACGTAAATTTTTGACTAAACAGGAAATGGATGCTCGAAAGGCAAAGGGCCTATGTTTTAATTGTGACGAACAATTCTTGCCCGGACATACCTGTAAACGTTTATTCAGTATTGAATTATTGGAAGAAGATTCAGAAGAGCTTCTTGAAAATGAAATTGTGGAAGAGGTACATCAGGAAGCAGAGCTCTCCCTCCATGCCATGCATGGCCTGCGTAGTTCTAATACCATGCAGGTCAAGGCCAGGTTACATCATCTCATGCTACTTGCTTTAGTTGATTCGGGCAGCACACATAATTTTATCAGTGAACTAGCCGCGCAACAATTGGGATTGGAAATTCAACAACAAAGGGGTCTCTCAGTTTCAGTGGCCAATGGGGCCAAAATTGCTAGCGTGGGGTTATGTGCTAACACCCCTTTCACCATTGAGGGGCATTCCTTTCAGGCAGATTTACTAGTCATTCCATTGGCTGGATTTGATTTGGTGCTCGGGGTCAAATGGCTCCAGTTATTAGGACCGATATTATGGGACTTTCAGGCTCGGACTATGACATTTTCAGCACCACAGGGCCAGATTACATTACAAGGCATTGTGGCACAGGTCCCTTACGCACTTCACACTTTGCATATTCAACACACGGGTGATGATCAGTTAGCTCTTTTACTTACAGCATTTGCGGATTTATTTAATGACCCTACAGGTCTACCACCAGTGCGTCATTGCGATCACCGCATTCGTTTAAAGTTGGGAACTGATCCAGTAGTGGTGCGGCCTTATCGTTACCCACATATCCAGAAAGACGAAATAGAACGACAGTGCATGCATATGCTCGCTCAGGGTGTGATCCAGCCCAGTCGATCTCCTTTCTCCTCACCAGTGTTACTTGTACGTAAAAAAGATAAATCTTGGAGATTTTGTGTCGACTATAGGCAACTAAACTTGCACACAGTTAAGGACAAGTTCCCCATTCCAGTTGTGGACGAGTTGCTGGATGAGTTACATGGTGCTACAATTTTTACCAAATTAGATTTGAAATCGGGCTATCATCAAATACGAGTTCACCAGGCGGATGTGGAGAAGACTGCCTTCCGCACACATCACGGTCATTTCGAGTTCCTCGTCATGCCCTTCGGTCTCTCCAATGCACCATCCACCTTTCAGGCCCTCATGAATGAGGTCTTTTCCTCACTTCTGCGCCACTATGTGTTAGTCTTTTTTGATGACATTCTGGTCTACAGCAAAAATTGGGAAGAACATCTCCACCACCTCCACCAGGTATTTACCATTCTACGCTCTCATCATTTGGTTTTGAATCAATCAAAATGTGCTATGGGTACATCTGAGGTGGCATATTTGGGTCACGTCATATCAGCTGGGGGCGTGAAAGTTGACCAGAGCAAGATTCAGGCAGTTACAGATTGGCCGGTTCCCACCTCCACTACAGCATTAAAGGGCTTTTTGGGCTTAGCGGGATATTATAGAAAATTTATCCAATCTTATGGACAGATAGCAGCACCACTCAACAACCTGCTCAAAAAAAATGCCTTCCACTGGTCTTCTTCAGCAGAACAGGCATTTAACCTGTTAAAGGAGGCCTTAGCCTCAGCGCCAATCCTACAATTACCAGATTTTGAGGCAGAATTTGTGGTGGAATGTGATGCCTCCGGGGGAGGTATAGGGGCAGTGTTACAACAATTGGGGCACCCCATTGCTTATTTCAGTCGTTAGTTGGGACAACACCACCATAAGTTAGCTGCATATGAGAGGGAATTGATTGGGTTAGCCAAGGCTGTCCAACATTGGCGACCGTATCTTTGGGGAAGACCGTTTCTCATTCGTACAGATCATTGCAGCCTCAAGTATCTTCTGGAACAGCGCCTCACCACATCCCCACAGCAGCATTGGTTAACTAAACTCATGGGCTTTGATTTTACGGTTCATTATAAGCCAGGTAGTTCGAATTTGGGGGCTGATGCCTTATCACGTCGGGATATTTCCACCACTCACATTTATGCTATCAGTCACCCACGTGCACTGCTATTAGATTCTATTCGTGAGGAAGTAAATCAATATCCGGATCTTGTGTCTTTATATCAGGATATTCAACAGGGGACAGTTGCTCCAGGGGACAGCTGCTCCTCATTGGACGATTCAGGATCGTCTCATTCTCTACAAAAACATGATATTTTTACATAATACATCACCACTTCTTCACACAATCCTGTCCTCTATCCATGATAGCACACATGAGGGTCGACAGAAAACATATTTCCGAATCAGTCGGGACTTTTACTGGAAGGGCATGAAGAGCACAATTGCTGATTATGTAGCTGCTTGTCAGATTTGTCAAAGAAACAAGGCCGAATCCTTAAGTCCAGCCGGCCTACTGCAACCTCTGCAACTACCATCTCAAATCTGGTCTGATATTTCCATGGACTTCATTGTTGGACTTCCCATTTCATCAGGTAAATCGGTGATCTTTGTCGTCGTTGATCGGTTTTCAAAATATGGGCACTTCCTTGCTTTGGCGCATCCATATACTGCTGCTCAGGTCGCTCAATTATTTATGGACAACATTGTTAGATTACATGGAATTCCCTCATCCATTATCAGTGACAGGGATGCAATTTTTACCAGTCTCTTTTGGAAGGAATTATTCAAATTACAGGGCACCCAATTGGCATTTTCGTCAGCCTATCACCCACAAACGGACAGACAAACAGAGGTTGTCAATCGCACTATTGAAATGTATCTTCGTTGTTTTGTGGGGGACGCACCTAGAAGATGGGTGAAATGGCTTTCATGGGCAGAATTTTGCTATAACACATCTTACCACACAGCACTGGGTACTACTCCTTTCAGGGTAGTTTATGGCAGAGATCCACCTCGTTTGTTACCATATGAACCGGGGGCATCCAAAGTCGTCACTTTGGACCAAGCATTAGCTGAACGAGATGCTATGCACACTGAGGTACGTACACATCTGCAAGCGGCCCAACACTCTATGAAACGCTTTTATGATAAGAAGCACCGGGAGGCATCTTATTGCCCTGGAGACTATGTGTGGTTAAAGCTTCAACACTACCGCCAGCTGTCCCTGACTGCAGCCAAGCGCCATAAGCTGTCTCCAAAATATTATGGTCCATTTCCGATATTGGACCAAATTGGGCCCGTGGCATACCGTTTGCAGCTCCCACCGGCAGCAAAGATCCACAATGTATTTCACGTCTCCCAATTGAAGCCCTTCCAAGGTGACTCGCCCCTACTACACACTCCACTGCCGCCACTACATGAGGGCAGAGTCCTTTCTATTCCAGCTCAGGTAATACAAGCACGCCACATTCAAGGGGATTGGGAAATTCTAGTCCAGTGGGCCGATGCCGATCCCAGTGACACCACATGGGAGCAGTTATCAACATTTCGACTTTTATATCCTTCCTTCGAGCTTGAGGACAAGCTCTTTCTCCAGGAGGGGGGTGATGTTATGGACTCTATAGCATCACGAGTTACCAACAGGCGTAGGAATTAATTAATGTGTTTTTCAATTTCCATGTAATTGTCTTTGGTTTGGTTTTGTCTTTGGTTTGGGTTGGTTTAGCATTTATTGGTTTGAACCATTGACCCAAGAGGTCTTTAGGGTTTTGGACGTCCTCCACCCTATTTAAGGGGACGTCTAGGGTAATGAAGAGGATGAATTGAGTTCACTCTAGTTAACGTAATTTAGATAAACAGGTCAAGAGCTCCTTCAAGCTCTCTTCCGAATTTCCCCAATTCTCCTTTCCGAAATTCAATCCCCTTCAACCCTCATTCCATCTCAACATCAAGCAAGATAATGGAAGGAAGAGAAGAGAGGAGGGTGACAAGATCCATGGCTCGTGAGGATCCTAACATACTACCCAAAAGATCGGCCTGTAAGGAGCGGAAGACATAGGTACTTAACCCCAGGACCATAACAGGGTATGGTGGTGATTCTCAATATATCACCTTTGATATTCATATTTTTGTTAGCCATGATAGGCCACCCTTCTTTAAAAAAAAATTTAATAATAACACAAGTAGTACTTCTTCAATCAACTCAATGTATGGGGAAGTTTTGCATTGATGCTAAATTGTTATTCTGATTTTTTTCCAAAAACCACTCATAAGAGACTCAATAATAATCTTCAATATCAAGGAACTCTTATCCCACGAAAAAAAATTCCAATAATCTGATCATGGACTTGTCTCGGTAAACAGAATTTCCAAACCGACAAAACTGTTTTGATAACTCCTTCTAGATAGAGAGGCATGCATATCTATAAAATAATAATATGAAAGCATTCACATATTCATCATTGAATCATCTTCTAAATTCGAAAACCAGTAACATGAAGAAAAAAAAAATTTGAACACTTATCTCTC
The DNA here is from genome assembly GCF_029961685.1 of Aristolochia californica. Classification (NCBI taxonomy): domain Eukaryota; kingdom Viridiplantae; phylum Streptophyta; class Magnoliopsida; order Piperales; family Aristolochiaceae; genus Aristolochia; species Aristolochia californica. Next base: position 32,494,215 of record NW_027181881.1, on the reverse strand, counting down.
GGCTTGTGTTCTTCCTTCATAAAAGAGCCTTCTTTGAGTGGTGTTGATCATCACTTCTTTAGAGCATTCCATTGACGAGGGATCCTAAATATAATGCTCCGATACCGTGTTGAATTTAGGATCCATTTTCCATAAATCTGAGCAAGAGAAAGAAGAAATAAAAAGAAGAAAAGGGAAGAAGAGCTCTCAGGTAGAGAGAAGAAAAAATAAAAGAGCAAAGAGAGGTTGTGCCAAGCAAAGGGAGAGAGAGAGAGAGTAACTCGAGATTGAGATGCGTAACTTGATTTATTCCAAATTACAACACCTCTATTTATAGTAGAGGAGGAGGTAGAGTCCTTATACAATTAACCTTTCAATCCTAATTACATTCCAACTCTAACTCTCTAAGATAAGTCTATTCAAACCAATCTACTAGAAGCCTAATATGAGCTGAACTAGGACACTTGCTTCATTCACATGAATATAAGGGAGATGGCCATCCCATATCATTATCCTTGTGGGTCCCTCATGATCTTCCAGCTCATCTTGATAAGGTTGACAGCTCGTGAGATATTTGTGGGTCCCACTTGATCTGTTAAAGGAGATGCCTACTCTGCGTGCCCAGGTGATGAATTTGCTATTGCATAAGAGTATGTGCAGTTTCTGTTTGTCAAGATCAATGGAATTCACATTGAAAGGTCCAATGTGCAAGTTACAGTATACACCACATGAGATAAGGATGGCCTGTTTTATTGAAAATGTGACAAACACTTACCAGAACATGGAGTCTGCTTTTGATACATATCTTTTTTCAATTGATGTCTCTGAGTAATTTGCTTGCTGGAAGTTCTATTGGAATTTCTGGAATGTGTTGGAGGAATCTGAAGGACATTGATACTGGGATCAAAGAAATTTTCACTCTTATGTTTGATGAAAGACCTGAAAGAAGGGTGGAGTATTGGATTTTTGTGCTCAGAAGTATTGGAGATATTGAAACTGACATGATGTTGAAAAGCAAACCAGACTGTATAATTGATTTGATTAATTGTAACGACCTCCAATTAAGTGAAGTCACTATCTGGTGCTTGATGAAGCAGACCAAATACTTGTTGTTGTTTTGCGGTAAGAATGGTGGACACAGATTGGCCAGAAACCTCGATCTTCTGGTTCTATTTATTTGGTTGACTGTCTGTAAGGCATCTTCCAACCAGAGTCAAATGAGCATTGATCTACTGCATTGAAGTTGTTTGCTCCGATCGATGGATCTTTTGGAAGCCTAGAGGAAACTTATGAAGTGTTGAGGACACTTCAAGTTCTTTGTGTAGAGAAAAGTGCTGATATAAGCCCAGGAACATGCCCTATTGTTGTTGAGACCATTGTATTGTCATCTTCTAGTGCATAGGACTACTTCAGTAGCATGTTGAATTGGAATATTGATGACAAAATTTTTTAGGCAATCACTTCAAAGCTTCACGCAGTTCTGAAGGATGCAACTTTACTCTCTGACTTCTACCACTATATTGGTAGTTTGGTTCTTATTAAGGATCAAGGCAGCCAAGCCAAGGTGCTTCTTGAGGAAGGAGATGGCTATTTTCATGCAATCAAGGCACTAAGCCAGAGTGATGGAAAATGAAAGTATGATTCCAGTGGTATTGAATCTAGTGCTTATGCATCAGGGTAGCACTTGAAACATATTTTCAGGAATTCTTAAATTAGCAGGTGCTGAAGTTGATCAATTTGTAAAAGAAGAGAATCTTGCAAGGTAACTCTTACTTTATCACTATGATGAGAGAGTCATTCACATTGAAGAATGTCAATATACAATCTTGACACAAGTATTCATGCACATGTTGCCATCATACTCTTTGTTTTCGAACCATGTGGAAAATTATGACAGCATTCAAAGTTATGATGATGGGGCATTGTATTTCGATGAGAAACTTATTGATGCCAAGGAACATCAAAGCCCTCTGTCTACCACGTCTTCTGTAGTTCAAGGATTCACATCATTTTCTGTAGTAACTTCTGGGAGGTTTAATGTCCCTAGTGATAAATAGGCCTGAAGTTGAGAGCAACATCCAACCTATCTAAATTGTTGCCAGCTCCAGCAAGAAGTTTGAGATAGTTCTAGTCTTTCTTTGTCTAGTGAACAAGTTTTTTTATCTCTCTGGAAGATATGGTATGGAGCTGACAGTTGGAGATGCCATAATGGAAAACTCATTTTTTCATGCTCTAGGGCATGTTGAATTGGATTCGTCATGGTTTCTATTCAATGAAATGAGTCAGCAGTTCCCACTTATGCCATTCACTGCAAGAGTGCTGGAAGAGCAATGGGCTCGGCTTGGTTAAGGTGAGACCACCACGGCTGCACCCATGAAGACAATCGACTCTTCAAACAGCGCCTCCATCGTTTCAAGTTTGAGGCCAAGCTCGTTCTCCAGGGGGGGGGGGGGGGGGGGGGGTAATGTTATGAACCCAACTACAATCCGAGTCATGTAGACGTTGTGGCTGAGTCAATTACTCTGGCTGGGTTAGTTACTTCTAATTACTCTAGCTGTTTTGGATTCAATAGCACACCGAGTCACACAACGAAGAAGACAACAACAACTCACTCAATAGGATTTAATTCTTATATTTCTTTGAGTAGGATTTATTTCTTATATTGTTTTAAGTAGGAGTTATTTCTAATTACTTTATATGTAAGGGCATTATGGGGAATTATTGAAACCCTAACCCTAAAACTCCTTGAGGTGACCTATTTAAGGGAAAGGTATGAATGAAATAGGTAAGCTTTGAGATTTGAGAATAACCTAGTCTAAACAGGTTGAGATCACCTCTTGATCTCGAGTTTAGGGTTTACTCCAAAAATCCAACCTATCCTTCACCCTCCATTGCCATCCATCTTCACCCAAATTCATCCCTCATCATCCATACTAAGAAAAGGAGCTTCCTGCCCCTTTTCCGAGCCCAAAGAGAGGATCTTCTCTCATCACCAGCGTCAACAAGAAGTTGGGTTCCATTCCCTCTTGACGAGTAGCAAAAGAGGAATATTTCTGGTTCTTTCATGTGAAGGGTTATAGCAACTCTTCTTGCTGGGAATTCATCATGAAAATAGAGCAAGGACAGCCATCAACGTGAGCCAAGGCTGCCCCATCAAGCTAGGTCTTCAAGTCTTAGAATGAGCTGCATCAAATCAGAGTTGAAACCCTGATTAACGTGAACAAAATAGGTATTTTTCCATTCTTTCTCAACCTGAATTACTTCCATTCTAGCTATAACTTTAGCACTAGAATGAGACCATAAAAAGGGAGACAAATCACTGGTGGAAGAGTACCCAAATAAGGGACCTTTGACCCTCCTTACCGAATCCAGCAACTCAGTACCAGTGCTGGATTCACAACTTCCACGCCATGTTACTCGAGCCATGACCCGGGACCATAACAGTAATGTTATGAACCCAACAAAATCCGAATCATATTAGCATGCTACAGGAGTTGAGGACATAGAGACATCAAAGTCCAAAGGTGAGAGAGGTTGCTCAACCATATCACAGAAGAGGGGAGCAGTGGCCTGGGCGCACTACTGTCCAAGCACCTCAGCATGGAGGCACAATCCCAAGGTACACCAAGTTAGAGTTTCCCTCTTTCAATGGTTCTGTGGATCCCGTAATTTGGTTGCATGGATGTGAAAAAAAAAATTTTGAACCAAGGGACTACTGAATGGGATAAGGTGCAACTAGCCTCTTTCCATATGACAGATGAAGCCATTTTATGGGTGACTCAAGTAGACAAAGAGAGACCGGGAATGACTTAGGGAGAATTTAAAAATCTATGCACAGTTAGATTTGGGCCTCCCGCCAACAGCAACCCCCTGGGAGAGTTAGTCCTATTGAGACAAACAGGTTTGGTGGAACAATATCAAAAACTATTCCAGGAAAAGTTGGCTCGTGCTGGGGAGAGGGTATTAGTTGACCAGTAGGTCTCCTTATTCATAGTAGGTCTCAATGAGTATTAACGACTAGAGGTAGAACTCCTTATGCCCATGGATCTAGCTCATGCCATGAATATGGACCGAGCAATGGAACAACGACAACAACTGCAACAACGTAAGCCGGGTTGGTCGAGTGAGAGGAACACTTCCTCCACGTGGCAAGGGTGCCGCTATAATTCATCTCAGGGAGCATCTACAGCAGTACCATCCAGATACACTCCGACTACGACTAGGGTAGCCGATCCCCGCCCTGGTAATTCCCTACCGAGCTTTATAAAAAAATTGACGAGTGCGGCGATGGCAGAAAGGTGGTCCAAAAATCTCTGTTATAACTGCGATGAGCAGTATCGGGTTGGACACCAATGTAAACAATTGTTTTGGCTCGAGGTGGAGGATACAGAGGATCCAGAGGAGCCAGAGGATATTATCGAGGAGGAACCATCAGAGATATCCTTGCATGCTATTACTAGGCAGAAATCACCTACTACAATGCAAGTCCAAGCTCATGTCATCGACCGAGAACTGGTGGGACTAGTCGACTCGGGGAGTACACACAATTTTCTGAGTTTGACTGCCGCACAACATCTCCAGCTCCAGATACACACTCATCCGACAGCCACCATCTCAGTGGCCAATGGCGAGAAGGTCCCTAGCTAAGGGATTAGTAAGGCGGTAACTTTTTCCATTGGATTTACTTCATTTAATGCAGAATTTTTTGTTATTCCCCTGGCGGGATTTGATATGGTCTTAGGCATTAAATGGTTACAAACGTTGGGGCCCATTATGTGGGACTTTTCGGCTTTAACCATGAGCTTTGATTTGGCCGAAAGTCGGGTAATCTTACAGGGTTGTTAGGTGGACAAGGCCCACCGTTTACACACTTTGAAAACACAGGATCAGCCTGACAGTACTAGTGATGGTTTGGTTGAGGAGTTCTCTGACCTCTTCCATGAGCCTTCGGGGTTGCCTCCCATGAGACACTGTGACCATAGGATCTGTTTGAAACCAGGTTCTGAGGTAGTGGTCGTGCGACCATACCATTACCCACACATTCAGAAGGACGAGATAGAGCGTCAGTGCCATGAGATGTTGAAACAGGGTCTTATTTGCCCCAGCCGCTCCCCGTTCTCTTCACCCATCTTACTTGTGAAGAAACATGATGGGACATGGAGGTTCTGCTTGGATTATCGGGAGTTGAACGTGCAGACAGTAAAAGACAAGTTCCCAATTTTGATAGTGGATGAGCTTCTGGATGAGTTACATGGGTCGTGGTTATTCACTAAACTCGACCTCCATTCGGGATACCATCAGGTCCGGATGCACCCCTCTGATATCGAGAAGACGGCATTCCGTACGCACCATGGCCACTTTGAGTTCGTAGTCATGCCGTTCGGGTTATCCAATGCACCCTTCACTTTTCAAGCTTTGATGAATGAGGTATTTAGCCCCTATCTTCGAAAATTTGTTCTTGTATTTTTCGATGATATTTTGATATATAGCAAGTCGGTTGAGGAGCACTTGGCACACTTGAGGATTGTTTTCGACTTGTTAAGAGCACATCAGCTCTATTTGAAACATTCCAAGTGTTCTTTTGCGGCTTCACATGTGGGGTATCTGGGACACATTATCTCACATGAGGGGGTTATGGTGGATCCCGAGAAGATCCGAGCTATTTACGAGTGGCAGTCGTGTTCTGCATTACGGGGTTTTCTGGGTCTTACGGGCTACTACCGCAAATTTATTCAGAACTATGGGCCAGTGGCAGCACCATTGATGAGTTTACTCAAGAAAAATTCCTTTATTTGGCATGAGGGGGCCACCACATCGTTTGTGGAACTCAAAGCTGCCCTCACATCCGTGCCAGTATTACAACTTCCCAACTTCGACGAATTGTTCGTGGTAGAGTGCGACGCTTCGGGCGTGGGCATGGGGGCCGTTTTACAGCAGCTGGGCCATCCTATTGCGTATTTAAGCAGACAGTTGGCAGTCCGCCATCACAAGCTGGCAGCCTATGAGCGTGAATTGATTGGGTTGGCCAAAGCGGTCCAACATTGGAGGCCTTATCTCTGGGGCCGGGCTTTTCTCATACGCACGGATCACTACGGCCTTAAATTCCTACTAGAACAGCGTTTGACGACGTCGCCACAGCAGCACTAGATCAGTAAGTTGTTGAGGTTTGACTTCTCGGTGGAGTATCGTGCGGGGAGATTAAATAAGGTGGCAGATGCCTTATCACCATGTTTTGAAGATCAGCAGTCAGTATATTCTATCAGCCAGCCGAGATTTCTCATTCTGGACTTGGTGCGAGAGGCACATGCCACTAACCATACACTGCAGGAACTGCATCAGAAGATCTCGGAAGGGACAATGAATTTGAAGTGGTCCATCCAGGATTCACTTATTTATTACAAGCAGCGGATTTTCCTTCCACCTGAGTCCGAGTTGATTCCACCTATTCTCTCGGCCAACCATGACAGTACACACGAGGGGATCCAGAAGACCTTGCACAGAATTCGAGCTGATTTTTACTGGCAAACCATGAAACCCTCTATTGCGACTTATGTGCGCGACTGTCAGGTATGCCAGTGCAACAAAGCCTAGCACTTGAGTCCAGCTGGTCTTCTCCAGCCTCTGGCCCTTCCTACGCAGGTTTGGGCTGACATTTCAATGGATTTTGTGGAAGGCCTACCTCTGTCAGCCGGCAAATCCGTACTTTTTGTAGTGGTTGATAGATTCTCCAAGTACGGGCATTTTATACCGATGGCTCATCCGTATATAGTAACACGGGTTGCTCAGACTTTCCTGGAGTAGATAGTCCGCTTACATGGCATTCCAGAATCCATTGTGAGTGACAGAGATGCAGTTTCCATGAGCACCTTTTGGCGGGAACTATTTCGCTTGAGTGGGACAAAATTGAAGTTCTCCTCCACCTATCATCCACAGACAGACGGGCAGACTGAGGTGGTGAACCGCACCATCGAGATGTATCTACGATGCTTGGTGGGGGATCTTCCATGGCAATGGGTTCAATGGCTTTCGTGGGCCGAATACTGTTACAACACTTCGTTCCACTCTGTATCTCGAGTTTAGGGTTTACTCCAAAAATCCAACCTATCCTTCACCCTCCATTGTCATTCATCTTCACCCAAATTCATCCCTCATCATCCATACTAAGAAAAGGAGCTTCCTGCCCCTTTTCCGAGCCCAAAGAGAGGACCTTCTCTCATCACCAGCGTCAACAAGAAGTTGGGTTCCATTCCCTCTTGACGAGCAGCAAAAGAGGAATAATTCTGGTTCTTTCATGTGAAGGGTTATAGCAACTCTTCTTTCTGGAAATTCATCACGAAAATAGAGCAAGGGCAGCCATCAATGTGAGCCAAGGCTGCCCCCATCAAGCTAGGTCTTCAAGTCCTAGAACGAGCTGCATCAAATCAGGGTTGAAACCCTGATTAACGTGAGCAAAACAAGTATTTTTCCATTCTTTCTCCACCTGAATTACTTTCATTCTAGCCATAACTTTAGCACTAGAATGAGACCATAAAAAGGGAGACTAATCACTGGTGGAAGAGTACCCAAAGAAGGGACCTTTAACCCCCCTTACCGAATCCAGCAACTCAGTACCAGTGCTGGATTCACAACTCCCACGCCGTGTTACTCGATCCATGACCCGGGACCGTAACAGTAATGTTATGAACCTAACAACAATCCGAGTCATGTAGACGTTGTGGCTGAGTCGATTACTCTGGCTGGGTCAGTTACTTAGTCATTTAGTTTACTTTTTAAGTTAAATGCCATAGAGGGACAAAATTATAATTTTCCCTTGAACCTTTTGATTTTCAGGTTAAATGCAATGGAGGGGCAAAATTTTAATTTTCTCTTGAACCTTGTGGAAATGAACCCTATTTAGAGGGGGAATGGAATGAAAAGAGACAAGTCTGAATTTAGGTCAAAACAGAGGGTTTGAGTTCTCCTAAACGAGCTTGAGGGTTTTCAAGCTTCATGTTATGGTCCCGGATCCAACACATGGATTCGTAGGGAGGAAGAAGAGGAAAACGAAGATCAAGCCAAAGGGAAGCTTGAAAACCCTAGGTTCGTTAAGGAGAATGCACACCCCTGAGCTCATTGAGGAGAACTCAAATGCTTGCCATTTCACCCCTTAAATAGGGTTCACCCTTAAAACGTTTAAGATAAAATATTACAAAAATACCCCTATAAATAAAATAATCCAAAAATGCCCTTGTGGCCTATTAATTCTTTAACTGAAATAAAATAAATTAAATTAAAGAAAAAATTTAAAATAATAATGTTATTGTGTGCCTAACATTATGTTGAATTTATGGAAAAGTGAAATACTTCATTAACATCAATAACTTGTTGAAATCAGAGAACATGAACCTCTATTTCTAATAGAGGAAGTTAGTAGAGTCCAATTACAATAAAACTACCCTTGTCCCAACTACACCCAAACTCTAACACTTAAAGATAAGTCCTAACATAATTAAATAACTCAATATAGATAAAAGACAAACATAACTCAAACTAAAACTCTTCTTTGACGTGGCCATCAAATAAGATACTTTTGTGAGTCCTTGATCTTCCAACTGTTGTAATAAGGATGCCAGCTCATGGTAATCATTGTGGGCCCTACTTCTTATGGGCTTGGGCCCATCTGTGGGCCTTCCTTGTCGTGTGGCCAATCTTATAATAATCTTAGATATGTGGGCCTTCCTTGGTCGTGTGGGCTTGAGCTTATCTTCCAACACTCCCCCTCAAGCTGGGGGTGAGAGAACAGCTTGCTGAAAATGATGTATAAAATATTTTTGTATTAAATGGCATATCTTCCAATATGCCTTCATCTTCCAACATTCCCCCTCACGTTGTTGCGTCCTTCCATGAGGCCCAACAACATTATATAAGTGAGAGTAAAAATCACTCCTAGCCGGTAAGTCATTGCTTCATCTCCAGTCAACATGTTGGATGTAGGGCACACTCCGTCTTCTATCGGTATTTCTCTTAAGTGTCCACCACTGTATCCCTCCATAGGACAACGACTCTCAAGTGGTAGGAGACATAAAAGCCATTACATGGGGGAGAGGACGATGGAGGAGAGGGCGGAGGGGGGGGGAGGATTACATTGATGTAATAATAAGTTTTTCCGTCATGATTTCCCAATGTGATATATAACACGAAAGAGAACCCAAGAAATAAGGTCCCCAAAGAGACATAATAGCAACAACTGTATATAACACAACCATCTTCCAACACATATAACACGAACCAAATAATAAACTTTGTAAAAGAACCCATGAAATAATCTGATATAAAAATTTCTTCTTATATGCACAAGCTTCATCTTTTGTGCTCCCCTTTCTTGAATATTTTGGTCACATAAACTTATTCTCAGCATATAAAATAAAATACCTCTTTCTTGTACTTTTTCTACTTCTCCCCCTCAAGCTAGGAGTTAATGGCAGTGATCCCAGCTTGAACCAAATATCATAGATATAGCAATAAGCCCATATAACAGAGATGCATAGATAAGCCCTCAAACCAGGGAGAAGTGAGATATTTTTCTAATATATCAACTCAAAAAGTGACGCAAAAAAATGGGTAAAAAATCGGATTTTTCAATACAATAGAATACTAGCATGACCTTTGATTCATCCAATGCGAATATTTCTTTAAATATAGATCCAATTGACATGAAATTTTATTTGTCTGAACCTAGACTTAAATATATTTTATAAAAGTATAAGTTCACTTCATAAAATATAATTTTTATGAGATAAATAATCTGATATATTTCGGTCTTTGTCATCTGGCCGAACTAAATATTGTTTCGCCTGTTTTTCCAGAATGACCATTAACTCTTCAAAGATCAATATCTCCTTGTAGAAAAATTATACTGAGGATTGGTTGAATAGGTGAGAAAATAGACTTAAGTATCTTTTTTTTATATATAATTCTCCATATAAATTCTCTCTCTTGATAGCATAAAATACCCGGAATTTGAAGCTTTCTGCTGTCGCTTGAACCTCTTTTTCAATCTAACCTTTGCTACTTAAAATATCGATTTCTCTTTGTAGATAACTCAGATAAAACATTTGTTGAATAGGTAAATGAATAGACTTACAGATATTTATTTTTTATATATATTTATCCATATAAAGTCTAGTTCTTGATAGCAAAAAATACCTCAGAATCTGAAGATTTCTGCTGTTGCTCAAACCTTTTTGAAATCTGACCTTCGCTCATTCAAATATCGATATCTCTCTATAGATAACTCCGATTAGAACAAATAGGTTTTCTTTGGAAAGTAGACTCAAATATATTTCCTTAAATATATATTTTAAATATAAAAAATAATTATAGAGGAGAAAAACGCAACCAAACTAAGGGTATAGGGACTAAAAAAAATAACTACAAGCCTAGACTTAGGGTTTAGGGTTTAGATAAAAGGATCACATTACCTCAGTGAGTTGACCAAGTCAACTCATAGAACCTGCTCTAATACTTCATTGACATCAATAACTTGTTGTAATCAGAGTACATGAACCTCTATTTATAATAGAGGAAGGTAGTAGAGTCCAATTACAATAAAACTACCCTTGTCCCAATTACACCCAAACTCTAACATTTAAAGATAAGTCCTAACATAATTAAATAACTCAATATAGATAAAATAAAAACATAACTCAAACTAAAACTCTTCTTTGACGTGGCCATAAGATAAGATACTTTTGTGAGTCCTTCTTGATCTTCCAACTGATGTGATAAGGATACCAGCTCATGGTAATCATTATGGGTCCTACTTCTTATGGGCTTGGGCCCATTTTGTGGGCCTTCCTTGTCGTGTGGCTCATATTATAATAATCTTATATATGTGGGCCTTCCTTGGTCGTGTCTGCTTGAGCTTATCTTCCAACACATTATACCCCCCCCCCCCCCCCCCCCTGGGAGAAAGAGCTTGTCCACAAGCTTGAAGGTAGGGTTGTAAGTAGACGGCTCCAACTGTTCCCAAGTATCATCCACGGTAACTGTATCCGCCCTCTGGATGCCCAAAACTGGAGCATTCCACCCTAGCAGCAATTTTTTTTCTTGAGGTCGAATGTAGGGATGTGTGCCAAACATTGCCACGTCTCCCCAAGTAGCATCTCTACCGTCCATCAGTCCTGGACTAGTGTGAGATTGCCCCTCATGGTGGCCCCCCCTTTGGTAAAGTTGCACGGAACTTATCAACCCCTTCATTGTCAAACACAGCAATTGTAGCAGTATTGGAGCCATTTAGTGGCAAAAGCAATCGAGCACCCTTATTGACCATGCGAGAGGTCAATGAGAGCAATAAAGGAGTACAACCGAGACTGAAGGCTCTTTCATATTCATTGTGGTCCTGTTGAAAAATATCTTCCATCTCATTAATAGGACGAAGCATACAACTCACCTTTGACCTTTCAAATCCAGACCATGAGCAGAAAAAATTCACTACGCCAATCACCGATCAATCAACTTCAGCACCTGCTAATGTAAGAGTTCCTGAATCATACTTCCCTATTCCAACACTCTGGTTTAGTGCCTTGATTGCTAAAATAGTCATCTGCATCCTCAAGAAGCCCCTTGGCTTGGCTGCCTAGCAGCAATGTATGCCGGACTGCCACAGCAGCATTGTTTGCTTGGCTCGCTGGCAGCACTGGTTTCAGCAGTGCCACTGGTGGCAGCACTGGTTGATGCAGTTCAATAGCAGCAGCACATACCAATTTTTAGAAGAACCCCAGTGATGCAAGATATCCCCGAATCCCCAAAAAAATATTATCCCCTTCACATATGCTGAACTCCCACTGAAATGAAACACTTCCACTAACAGTGCCCGAGCAGCAATATCTTCAAGAATGGCATGTGATGAAGAACTTCTCACCCTCCCCTGTTCAATAAGACTTCTGGGCACAGACATCCCATACTCCCCCTTTCTGCTCGTCCTTGTATCAAACATAAGAGTTACAATTTGTTTGATCCCATAATCAACAGTATTCATCTCCCTCCAACACATTCCAGAAATTCCAAAACAACTTCCAACAGGTAATTTATTCAGGGACAGCAATTGAAAAGGAGAGGTAAAAGCTGATTCCAATTTCTGGTAGATTTGGGCATTTTTTTAATAAAACAAGCAGTCCTTACCTCTTGTGATGTATAATGGAACATGCACATTGGACCTTTTAATTGGAAATCCATTGTTCTTGACGAACAGGCACTACACCTACTCTTCTGTGACATCAAATTCATCTCTTGGACACGCCAGGCGATTTCACTCACACCACCATCAGAGTCCTCGTCCTGTTGTGGCCATGGCCGAACGAGAATCAATGTTCCAGAAGTGTTTGTTTCCATCAAGGCCACACTCTCCACGACAAAATCAATTGTTCTCATTTGTTGTGCTTTCCTATTCCCAGCCCCGTCATCACTGAGAAGAACTACCTGAGGAAGCCTTCCTAGATGATGAATAGCAGAGGCATCTGGCCGGAATTTGTCATGGAACTTCTCGGCTCAGGAACTTTCAGTCTCCCCGACTTCGGATTTCACGACGCTGGGTGTCGACTCTGAATTTCCACACTTGGAGGGTTTAGGTCGACCCTCTGAATGACGGCCAAACAGATTTGTTGAGACGGAGGTAGCTCGAACCCGCATAAATGATTTGCAAAGACAGAGGCCCCATGATGGTCGCCGTTTCCACTTTCCCAGTGTTCGATCCGCTCTGTCGTCTACCTTTGCCGGATGGTGAACAATAGTAAATCGGGGATGAATCGGATTTGAGGTCGCACCCAAATCATCCAGTGCCATTTTTTTTCGTCACCTATTGAAGACGTGTGGCTTCCCATGAGAAAGGGGTTGTGGAATACCACTCCAATTTCAAAAAATGGGGGTCCCCGCCGTTTGATTTTTGAAGTTTGGGGAGTTTTTCTGAGATAGAGGGCTCTCGGATTTCATGCGTCTTTTGTTCGAGGAGACGTATGACATCCAGTGAGAAAGGGTTTGATGTCGAACCCCATTCTGGATTTTCCATCGAAAGGTGTGCTGAATACCCTTCCAATTTTGGAATTTCTGAATCCCCAATTTCGGATGTCGCCGTCGTTGGAGATACAGAGGGCTCTCTAATTTCTTGCGTCTCCCGCTCATCTAAGATAGCGTCTCCAGCGACTGCAGCAGCGATTTTATCTATAGTAGCAATGAGTTGAGGATTCCCGTCTGAGAGAGCATCTGTTGCCTTTCGTTCCGACAACGAGTTTCTCTCATTCAAAACGTTCAATGGAAGCTGCTAACGATGCACGTATTTCTTCCAATTCTTCGCGTATGGCCATCCATTTTTCTTGGGATATAGAATAGCCTAATATAGAATAGCCCATTGTGTTCCTGCTTTGAAACCAGTTGTTATGGTCCCGGATCTGACACATGGATTCGTAGGGAGGAAGAAGAGGAAGACATAGATCAAGCCAAATGGAAGTTTGAAAACCCTAGGTTCGTTAAGGAGAACGCACACCCTGAGCTCATTGAGGAGAACTCAAAACCCTTTTTAACCTAAATCAATGCTTGCCCTTTCGCATTCCTTTTACCCCTTAAATAGGGTTCACCCTTACAAGGTTTAAGATAAAATATTACAAAAATACCCCTATGGCCTATTAATTCTTTAACTGAAATAAAATAAAGTAAATTAAGGAAAAACAATTAAAATAATATTATTATTGCATGCATAACACTTCCCTTCGGCTTGATTTTCTATTTTCTTTTCTTCTCCAGTACGAATCACCATGTTAGATCCGGTGACCGTATCAGCATAATGCAGCATTGCCCTGGTAACCTCAAAAGCCTTGGAAGACTAGCAAAATGCACATTCAATAGCTAGATTTGCATCCACAGGATTCGGTTTATTTGATGGCAAAACTTGACATTCAAGGTGTAATTCCTGTCTCTTTGATTCATGATCAAAGTGCACCTTAACTGAGGATAGATCTTTTGTGGACATTAGCTTTTGAGCTTTCCAAATTTGCAGTAGCACTAGTTGAAATATCAGTGTATGGGAATCGAGGCATTACAGTAAATGTGCTGATTTTCAGGACTCCATGAATTTAGCTCAAGGAGAAAAAAGGGAAAGAAACCCATTGGGAGAAAACTAGAGGAAGAAGGGTTATGGAATTTATTCTTCCTTACCCTCCCCCTGAGGCTCTATTTATAGATTTATGAAACTACAATATTATAGTAACACCCCTGATTAGGGTTTAAGGTTTAGGGTTTTAACCTGGAACATTAACATAATTACATAAATGCCATCTCTATGAGATGACTCTTTATTTACTATCCTACCGTCAATGTATATGGGCCTATGGGCCTTCTCCTTGATTTGTGGGCCTTGAGCCCATATTCTTTATCTCTTGTATCCATGGGTCTTCCTTGGTCTTATGGGCTTGAACCCATCTTCTTATACACTTTGATATGTGGGCCTTCCTTGGTCGTGTGGACTAGGGCCCTGTCTTCCAACACTCCCCCTCAAGTTGGGGGTGAGAGAACAACATGAACTCCCAGCTTACTGCAAATGATGTATAAAATATTTTTTCATATAATATGCCTACATCTTCCAACACTCCCCCTCACGCTGGTGCTCTCGTTCATGAGTCCCAGGTGGTATAATATCAGTGAGAGTAAAATCACTCCTAGCCGCTAAGACATTGCTTTGAAGTGTCCACCTACACCACCGTGTCCCTCCACAGGACTGTTGGAAGATGGGCTCAAGCCCACAAGCTCAAGGCTAGAAGCCCACACATCAAAGGAGTGGCAAAGTGGTTATTTATGGTATATTCCATAAGGATGGTATGGAGATGTAAATACATTGTCTTAGTATGTCTTTTAATCTATTGAGTTGTAATCCTCAGGGCTTTGTAACACTATAAATAAGTGCATTAGCTAAGAGGTAAGGAATTCAATCCTTCTCCTCTATTTGGAAAAACATCCAGCCACCCTCCCTTCTCTTTGACGCATTCTTTCCTTCCCTTAATCCAAACTCTCTTCTTAAGCGTCGTTCTCCTTTCTCCCTCTTCTCTCTCTTCTCTCCTTCTTCTTCCACGTTAACCTAGAGTCATTCTCATGGGCTCCTAACTTCTACATGGTATCAGAGCTTGGAGGTTAGAATCCCTATTCAAGTAGTTATGTCATCCATTCAAGAAGTTGTGTATAGAAGATGGAGCTCTGCCATGAAGAGATAGGTAAAATTTCATTTTTTTTTTGCATATTCTCTCTTTATGGTTTCAATTTTTTTTCCCTCTCTTCTTGAATTATTGATTCATGTCAAGCAAGATAATCTTCATAAACATTGTGAAGATCTATCGTGTATGACTAAAAAGGATATTGTAGTCTTGATCATCTTGTAGCACAATTACATGATTGACCAATGGTTGCTTTTTTTGGTTTGTTATTTGGATTCAGTTACCTTTATGTAACGGTAATCACACATTGTTGATATGGGATTCCAGCATATGTTGTTGTCAATTCTATAATCTAATATGACTCATCATGTTGTTGGATGCCCGTTATATGTTTGATGAAATTCTAGCATTCACTTATCCCTATTATTTGTTGTGTTTGAACTTCAGCAATTGAATCTTTTGCTTTGTCAAAGTATTCCCATGAGTTGGAGTTTCTTTTGTTAAGAAATTGCTCTCGGTTTGCCAAGAAAGGGCTTGTCTAAAGTTGCTCTCGGTTTTGTGGTTGAGTTTGGATTAAGGATAGGAGTTGCATCTATTCTCTTCTCTATATTTTTTTGATAAATATAAGAGAAATTGAGTAGTGGCTGGTTCTTGTTATCACTTCACAAAAGCACCAATTTTTCCATGATTTGGTGCTTATTCTCGTGAAAATATTCTCTACTTAGTTTTGGTGGCTAAATTGGTCTACGGGTGCTTCAAACTATGTTGTGTAATTGTTATTTGAGCTCCTTTGACAATTGACCTTACTAGTTGATTTGCGTCGACATGGAGAGTGGGAAAATGAGTAATAAGAGTGACATACTCCGAATTACTATAATTCCACTAAGAGGTCTTTCCAATTACCTCAGTTGGTGCAAATTGGTACGGAGGGTTCTCATTATTCGTGACCTCTCAATCATGTTATCAAAATCCCTCCTCCGAGTGATGACGAAGATGAAGTCTACAATAAATGGGTCAAAAATGATAACATGGTTATCAGTTGGCTTATTAATAGCATGGAAGAGCATGTTGCTAACAATGTGGTCCACATGGAAACTTTGAAGGATATTTGGGACACATGTGCTAAGCTCTATTCTAGTACCGCCTTCTTGCAAAGAGTATATGATGTTTTCCAAAGTATGTTGGCTACCAAATGAGTTTCTGGCCCTGTTTCATGGCTTTCTCCAAGAATGGAAAATTGGTCAACCATACTCTACCGACATTGTTGTCCAAGAAAAATAGCGCGAGGCCTTGGCAACGGTTATTTGCTTTACCAATATTAAGTCGTATCTAGAGGTGGCTAAGACTCAGCTTCTTAGTTCCTCTGCCCTTCCCTCTTTTGATGACATCGATGCAACGTTGTTATTGATTCTTGATCCATCTCCCCCTTCTCCCATTGATGCTCCATTAGCTATGTTCTCTGGTAATTGGGGTACATCATCCCCATTTCGAGGACGTGGTAGAAATACAAGAGGAGGCTGCAATAGAGGTGGTCGAACGGGTCCGACCCATTCCCGTACTGAGCTCGATTGTGCACTTACTATGGTGGTCAGAACCACCTTGTGGATTCATGCTGTAAACTCCATGGTAAGCCTGATTGAGTGACAACCAATCCAGCCTCAGTTAATGTTGAGAAAAAAGAGGACAAGACTGATTCTCATTCCAGGAATGTGACTATCTCTTCGGAAGTCTATGCTGTAATTCTGAACCTGAAATCCTTATTGGATCAGTCCTCTACTCCACCAGGCCCTATTGGTGCCACTACCATTGACTCAGGTATGCTTTCTTCCGCTTCAACCCTTTCCTCTTGGATCATTGACTCTGGGGCTTCCAAACACTTGTCAGGTAACAAGCACATGCTTCATTCATTGTCTCCATGTCTTCCTCATAAATTGGTCACTATTGCTAATGGTTCCCAAACCAAGGTGTTTGGCAAGGGTTCCTCCTCTCTTACCGCGTCTATTCCTCTCAAATATGTGTTATTTGTTCCTTAATTTCCGTTAAATTTGCTCTCCGTTAGTCAATTAACCAAAAAATTGAATTGTTTTGTCACTTTCTCACCATCTTCGTGTATATTTCCGGATCGAACTACGAAACAGGTGGTGGTGGCCTTGAAAAAGGGGGTTTATATTATTTTACTCTTCCACCAGTAGCGACTATTTCATCCACTACATTCGAGGCTCAAATTTTGGCACAACCGGCTTGGTCATCCAGCTATATCGTCACTTCGTTCTTTAGTTCCATCTCTTAAATCTTTGTCTATATTTAATTGTGAGGCATGTCAATTAAGTAAGCATGTTAGGAGTACATATTCTCCTCTTCTTACAACTACTAGTACTGCTCTGTTTGAATTAATACATTCTGGTGTATGGGGCCCTTTAAAGGTCTCTAACATTTCTTAGGTTCAATATTTTGTTACTTTTGTGGATGATTTTACCCGATTGACTTGGTTGTTTTTGTTTAAAGAATGATCAGAAATTTTTTCTATTTTTAAAAACTTTCATGCAATGGTTCTAACGCAATTTGGAAAAAAATTCAAATCCTTAGATCCGATAAAGCTAAGGAATATTTGTCGAATGAGTTTAAATCATTTTGTGAGGGTAATGAGCTTCTTCATCAAACATCATGTGCGTATACCCCTCAAAAAAATGGTGCTACTGAAAGAAAGAATTGTCACCTCCTTGAGGTTGCTCGGGGCCTCCTCTAGTCCATTAAGGTACCCTACTTTTATTGGCCTCATGCTATTCTTACAGCATGTTTTCTCATCAATAGGTTACCTTCATCAATACTTAGAAATCAAACTCCGTATTCTATTTTGTTTCATGGTGAAGATCCATTTTCTCTTCCTATTAAAGTATTTTGATTGCACATGTTTTGTTCATGATACTTCACCACATAAAAGAAAACTTGATCCTCGGTCTCTGAGGTGTATTTTTTGGGGTATTCTTGAACTCGTAAAGGATATATTTTTTTATAATCCTGCACTTCGAAGGTTGATGGTATCTCGGGATTTGACTTTCTTTGAAGACACTTCCTTCTTCTCCTCACATGAGGCTCCTCCAGGGTTTACATCTACTCTTACTACTCCATGTCCACTTGTGCCATTTCATGAAGATATTACTCAACCCCCTGAAGCACCAGTTGTCCCCTCACCTGTGGAGTTGTCTGATCCACCTGAGGTAAGTCTTTCTCCTCCTCCTATGTTTGGGCCTGAATTTTATTCTCGGCCTATTGCATTACGAAAGGCAACTCGTTCTTGCACTACATCTCATCCAATTGCCAATTTTATGTCTTCTCATCGCTTATCTTCTCAGTGTGTTCAGTTTCTTGCTTCTCTTTCGTCTTTTTCCATACCACAATCCTATCAGGAGGTCCTGAAGCATCCAGGATGGAAGGCGGCTATGGATGAAGAAATGCATGCATTATATGAAAATCAAACATGGACATTGGCATCGCTCCCAAAAGGGAAAAGACCAGTTGGTTGCAGATGAGTTTTTCAGTGAAACACAACCCAGATGGGTTGGTTGCTCACCTTAAAGCACGCCTGGTTGCAAAAGGTTATACTCAATGCTATGGAATAGATTATGAAGAGAGTTTCTCTCCAGTTGCAAAACTGAACTCGGTACATATCATCCTTTCTATTGCTGTTAACTCATCTTGGCTAGTATATCAGCTCGATGTAAAAAATGCATTTTTAAATGGTGATATACGCGAAAACATTTATATGGTCCAACCACCAGGATATGTGGTTGAGGGGGAGTCCGTATGCTGATTAAAGAAATCTTTATATGGGCTTAAACAGTCCCCTCGGGCTTCGTTTGATAAATTTTGTCAAGCGCTTCTACGATTTGGCTTTCATAGGTGCTCGGTTGATCACTCAGTATATATTAAAGATACTATCAAGGGAAGATATTATTGGCCGTGTATGTTGATGATATTATCTTGACTGGAAATGATGCTCATAGTATACAAGAAGTGAAGAACATGATATGTAAAGATTTCAAGACTAAAGATTTGGGTAAGCTCAAATATTTTCTGGGTATAGAAGTCCTTCAGTCAAATCATGGAATAGTATTGTCTCAAAGAAAATACGTCTTGGAGACAATACTACAATACTTAAAAGGTGCTCCAGGAAGAGGATTGGTTTATAAACAACATGGTCACTTCAATATAGAAGGCTTCTCAGATGCAGATTGGGCTGGATCACCCGATGATAGAAAATCTACATTTGGGTATTGTACCCTTGTTGGGGAAAACTTGGTCACATGGAAAAGCAAAAAGCAAAACGTGGTTGCAAGATCTAGTGGTGAAACAGAATATCGAGCTATGGCCCACACTGTAAGTGAACTTTTATGGATAAAGACCCTTCTTACTGAAATGGGATTTTATAAAGGAGGTTCTATGGGCCTACATTGTAATAATCAAGCAGTTATTCACATTACGTCAAATCCAGTTTTCCATGAAAGAACTAAACGTATTGAAGTGGATTATCATTTTATATGGGAAAAGCTTCAAGCAGGAATAATTTCTCTTAAATATGTTTCATCTCAAGAGCAATTAGTTGATATCCTCACCAAACCGGTAGCGTCCAAAGTTCTATCTTATATAGGCGGCAAGTTGGGTATTTATGATGTATTTTCTCTACTAGCTTGAGGGGTAGTGTTGGAAGATGGGCTCAAGCCCACAAGATCAAGGCTAGAAGCCCACACGTCAAAGGAGTGGCAAAGTGGTTATGTATGGTATGTTCCATAAGGATGGCATGGAGATGTAAATACATTATCTTAGTATGTCTTTTAATCTATTGAGTTGTAACCCTAACGGCTTTGTAACACTATAAATAAGAGCATTAGCTAAGATGTAAGGCATTCAATCCTTCCTCTATTTGGAAAAACGTCCAACCGCCCTCTCTTCTCTCTTGACACATTATCTCCTTCCCTTAATCCAAACTCTCCTCTCAAACATCCTTCTCCTTTCTTCGTCTTCTCTCTCTTCTCTCCTTCTTCTTCCACGTTAACCTAGAGTCATTTTCATGGGGTCCTAACTTTTACAAGGATAACGACTCACACGTGGTAGAGTAATATATGATATTAATGGGGGAGGGGGGGGAGGTAACATAAATATAACAATAAGTCCGTCCGTCAAGGACTTCAAACCACAAAAATTTTATATTTTTGACGGGGATGAAGTTCCTCCATCATGGACTTCTAACCACAAAAATTTTGTTTTTTTTATGGGGATGAAGTTCCTCGGTCATGGACTCCCAACCACAAAAATTTGATATTTTTGACGGGGTGGAAAATAAATATAATAATAAGTTCCTCCGTCAGGACTCTGAACCAAAAACATTTTGATATTTTTGACAGGGTTGACAATAAAAAATGGTATGAGGCTACCTCTTCTTCAATAATAATGTCTCATCAATAGACACAATAACAACACCTTATATGGGCTTGTCTTGGGCCCACGTAACACAACCCAAAATAATCCTTGTAATATGTTGGGATCTTCCCGGGCCATGGATCTTGTCACCCTTCTTCCCTCTCTTCCCTCTAGATTGGTTGTTGACGCTGGAAGAGAACTCCTATTCTTGGAACGTGTAATGGTGGAAATGGATTGAGCCT
This sequence comes from Aristolochia californica, assembly GCF_029961685.1. Taxonomy (NCBI): domain Eukaryota; kingdom Viridiplantae; phylum Streptophyta; class Magnoliopsida; order Piperales; family Aristolochiaceae; genus Aristolochia; species Aristolochia californica. The sequence continues at coordinate 32,473,400 of NW_027181881.1, read as the reverse complement.
TGAGGAGGCTCAACCTGGAACTCTAAGGGAGAATCCGACTTGGACCTCTGAGGGAGAATCCGACCAGGCTAAAACTAAATAATTCAATGCTTAATCTTCATTCAGCTCTTTGTCCCAATAAATAGGTTTGGGGACGAAATTACAACTCAAACCCATGGGTCACATGGTTCACGCAAAATTACATTCAAACCAAACCAAACCAAATTCAACATACATGCAAAAGGAAATAGCATAATTTAATTCCTACGTCTGTTGATCAATCGAGATGCTATGGAGTCCATAACATCACCCCCCTCCTGGAGAAAGAGTTTGTCCTCGAGCTCGAAAGAGAGGTAGAGAGCTCTGAAAGCAGCTACGTGCTCCCATGTTGTGTCAATGGGGTCAGTATCAGCCCACTGCACCAGAACCTCCCAATCACCCTGAATGCGGCGAGCCTGCAACACCTGTGCTAGAGTAGAAAGGACCCGACCCTCATGTAGCGGTGGTAGAGGTGTGTGTAGGAATGGGGAGTTTCCAATTGGGAGACGTGAAACACAATATGGATCTTGGCTTCTGGTTGAAGCTGCAAGCGGTCCAGCACCTGAAAGGGTCCATAATATTTCGAGGAGATTTTGTGACGTTTGGAGGCTGTCAGTGAAAGTTGTTGGTAATGTTGGAGACGTAGCCACACATAATCCCCTGGAGAGAAGAACACGTCCCGGTGCTTCTTATCATAATAGATTTTAATGGCCTGTTGGGCCTCTTGGAGATGAGTGCGTACCTCACTGAGCATGGCATCCCTTTCTGCTAAAGCCTAGTTCAAGGTGGCGACCTTGGATGCACCTGGTTCATACGATAAAAATCAAGGCGGATCTCTACCATACACTACCTTGAACGGATTAGTGCCAAGTGCGCAATGGTATGATGTGTTATAACAGAATTCGGCCCATGCCAGCCACTGAACCCACCATTTAGGGGAGTCCCCCACAAAACAATGGAGATACATCTCAAGCGTCCTGTTGACCACCTCGGTCTATCCATCAGTCTGCGGGTGGTAGGCAGAAGAGAACGCCAATTTGGTGTCGTGCAGCTTAAAGAGTTCTTTCCAAAACATACTGGTGAAGATGGCGTCCCTGTCACTGGTAATGGACGCAGGTACCCCATGTAACCAGACAATATTACCCAAGAAGAGCTGAGCCACATGAGCTACTGTGTAGGGATGTGCCAAAGGGAGGAAATGGCCATACTTAGAGAAGTGGTCAACCACTACAAATATAACGAATTTTCCTAAAGAGATGGGGAGGCCATCAATGAAGTCCATAGAAATATCTGACCATACCTATGATAGTAGATGAAGAGGTTGGACCAATCCTGCTGGACTTAATGATTCCGTCTTGTTCCGTTGACATGTCTGACAAGCTGCCACATACTCTATTACACTTCTCTTCATACCCTTCCAAAAAAAATCGTGATTGAGGAAGAAATATGTTTTCTGTCTGCCCTCATGTGTACTATCATGGAAAGAAATTAAGATGCTGGTAATGAGTGGTGAGGTGGGGTGCCGAAAAATCCTGTTTTTGAACAGGATAAGATGATCCTGGATCGTTCAATGGCTATCTGAGGTCCCCTATTGACTATCATGATATAAGGCAATGAGTTCTGGATGTTGATGTGTCTCCTCCCTAATAGAGTCCAACAAAAGACTTCTAGGCTGACTGATAGCATGCAATTGTGGCTCTGGAACGTCCCGGAGAGACAAGGCATCGGCCCCCACATTCAGACTGCTAGGTTTATACTCAACGGTAAAGTCAAACCCCATCAGGTTACCCAACCAGTGCTGCTGAGGAGAGGTGGTGAGACGCTGCTCAAGAAGATACTTCAGGCTTGAATGATCGGTCCAAATAAGAAATGGGCGCCCCAGAGATAGGGCCTCCAATGCTGGATGGCTTTAGCTAAACTGATCAATTCCCTTTCATAAGTTGCAAGTTTGTGATGGTGTTGGCCAAGTTGTCAGCTAAAATAAGTGATTGGGTGGCCTTTTTGCTATAACACTGCACCTATACCCCCGCCCAAAGTATCACATTCCACTACAAACAACTCATCAAAGTCTGGTAGTTCAAAAACTGGCATTGAAGATAAGGCTGCCTTCAACTGCTGAAAAGAATGATCCGCTAGCCCGGACCAGTTAAAAGCATTTTTCCTAAGGAGATTGTTGAGTAGCGTTGCAATCTGTCCGTAGCTATGGATAAATTTTCTGTAATAACCAGTGAGGCCCAAAAATCCCCTTAACGTTGTGATGGATATGGGAGGAGGCCAGTCTATGACGGCCTAAATCTTGCTCCGGTCAACCTTCACCCCAATTGCGGAAATAACGTGGCCCAAGTATGCCACCTCAGGTGTGCCCATAGAACATTTGCACTTGTTTAAAACTAAATGATGTGAACGTAGGAGAGTAAATACCTGGTGAAGGTGCTGAAGGTGCTCGTCCCAATGTTTGCTAGACATCAATATATCACAAAAAAAATATTAGAACATATTTTCGTAAGATAGAGCTAAAATACCTCATTCATGAGGGCCTAGAAAGTGGATGGTGCATTGGAGAGACCAAAGGGCATCACTAGGAACTCAAAATGCCCATGGTGCGTGCGGAACACGGTCTTCTCCACATCTAGAGGATGAACTCTAATCTGATGATAACCTGACTTGAAGTCCAGCTTTGTAAATATAGTGGGGCCATGTAACTCATCTAACAGCTCGTCCACCACGGGAATGGGAAATTTGTCTTTAATTGTGTTAAAATTGATTTGCCTGAAGTCCACACAAAATCTCCAGGACTTGTCATGTTTTTTTACTAGTAACACCGGGGATGAGAAAGGAAACCTGTTGGGCTGAATAATTCCCTGGGTGAGCATATGTTGGCACTGTCTCTCAATTTCATCCTTCTGTAAGTGGGGGTAACAGTAAGGCCAAACCACCACAGGTTTTGTCCCCAGTTTCAATCTGATGCGGTGATCACAGTGGCGAATAGGTGGAAGAGCAGTAGGTTCCTGAAATAAATCTTCAAAGTGTGTAAGTAATTGAGATAACTTACAGAGCTCGGCACTCTAGACCTGAACTGCCTGAAGTGTGCAGGGCATAGGAGCATGTGTGCCATGCAAGGTGATCTGACACTGGCCCTCTGTGAAGGTCATGGTTAGGGCCTGAAAATCCCACAAGATAGGCCCCAACATCTGTAGCCATTTAACTCCGAGTACCAAATCAAATCCTGCCAGTGGAATCACCAAGAAATCAGAAATAAAGGAGTGGCCCTCAATACAAAAGGGGATGGCTGTAGAGATACCCACACTGGCGATTTTGGCCCCATTGGCCACTACGACTGAGAGGCCTGTTTTCGGCTTGATTACCAACCCAAGTTGTTCTGTCGCTGGCTGACTTATGAAGTTGTGCGTACTGCTAGAGTCAACTAAGGCTAGTTACTATAGATGGTACAACTTGGCCCGAACTTGCATTGTGTTGGAACTGTGCATTCTAGTCATGGCATGGAGTGAAATAGCTGGGACATCTTGTTCTGTCTCAACACTGTCTTCTTCTAGGAGTATTTCTTCAGTATCCTCATAGAGAAGCATACTGAATAATCTCTTACATATGTGACCCTGGACATATTGTTCATCACAATTAAAACAAAGACCCTTTGTCCTCCTCTATTCCATCTCTTATCTATTCAATTTTTTTATGTATGGTACTGGCGGCGTGGAGGAAGAACTCTCTGCACGTGGAGCTACATTGTGTCCAATATGTGGAGGCCCTGAATAGGGTGAGGGCGCAATGGTAGTCGCCCTGCTTGGCCAAGCTGGTCTTCAGACAAGGGATTCCTTCAGAACTTGCTGTTTAGTATCAATGGTCCTGGCCAAGTTCATAGCGTGGTCCAAATCTCTAGGGTCATGTAATTCAACCTCCAGACACAGGGCCTCTATCAAGCCAGCAGTAAAGAGGTTAACATACTGGGAGGGCGTGACATTGGTACTGGCTCTGGCCAAGCATTCCCGGAAGGTTTTTTGGTAATCTTCAATTGTGCCCGTCTGTTTCAAATTCACCAATTCACCCAACGGATTGCTACTGGCTGGAGGACCAAACCTCATCATGCAAGATTGTTTAAATACATCCCAATCCGGAACCAAATGTTCATTTTTGAATTGGTGGAACCATAGAAGTGCTTCATCGAGCATATGGAATATGGCCAACTGGACCTGGTCATCCACTGGTATTTTTTATGGTAAAAGAACTAGTCACATTGGTGTAACCAGATCAAAGGGTCCTTAGATCCATCAAATGTAGGAAAGTCCAATTTCACGTACCTGGGAACAAAATTTAGGGGCAGTAGCGTGAGGTCCCCATGGGGCATGTGGGTGGTGCAGCTGTGGTGGGTGGTGCTCTGCCGGTGGTGTACAGCTTCCCGACGTCAGCGCTCGAAGCCCACTGTCCTCTTGTCGCCGGAGAAGGAGCTAGATTGATGCATCCATGGCTGCCATGGCCGAATGTAGGTCAGCAGTGGTCTGACGAACCTCGGCAATGGATTGATATTGAGCCTCTGTCCTCTGACGATTTTCCTCAATTAGTGGATGCAAATCCTCTGGGGAAGAGGAATCCCCAAGGGTGGACCTGTCTGACACCAAGATGTTGGGATCTTCCCGGGCCATGGATCTTGTCACCCTTCTTCCCTCTCTTCCCTCCAAATTGGTTGTTGACGCTGGAAGGGAACTCCTGTTCTTGGAACGTGTAATGGTGGAAATGGATTGAGCCTTGAGGAGGCTCGACCTGGACCTCTGAGGGAGAATCCGACCTGATTAAAACAAAATGATTCAATGCTTAATCTTCATTCAGCTCTTTGTCCCAGTAAATAGGTTTGGGGATGAAATTACAACTCAGACCCATGGGTCACATGGTTCACACAAAATTACATTCAAACCAAACCAAACCAAATTCAACATACATGCAAAGGGAAATAGCATAATTTAATTCCTACGTCTGTTAAGAACTCGGGACGCTATGGAGTCCATAACATAATATCACCCATGAAATAATCCAATGCACATATCTAGACCAAATAATATGTAGACCAAGGAATAATCTATCGATTCTTCAAAATAATAATCCTACCAGAGAAAAAAAAATTACCGAGCTCGTAAAAAACTTGCAAACCCAAATCGTGTTGTTCCAAAGCGATTTGATGTCAAAAGACTTTGGGACGGGCAAAATTATTTGCCGTGATAGAGGCTGCACCATCTTCTTCTAGAATAGTGACCTTCACATTTAAATCCTTATCAAAGATGCATCTCAATTTTGGCCAATCTCTCTAACATTTTTATGGAAACCAAATGGATATCATCACATATTTCTGAAGTTAACTCTTTGCACATTGCTGCAAAATGATCATGGAATAGAGCACACTGTTCATTTTGGATCGAAGAATCGCTCATTGTGTTTCTACTCTAATACCAACGATCAGGGGGCCGATTTATTCCAGCCACTTTCTTTGAAACTTTGCTCATGATTTGTTCCATCTGTTGTCTGAGACTTGTCTCCCATGCTGCCTTTCGCACATCTTTCTATGTGTTCATCTCTCTAATTCGCACCTCATTGTCTGCCTGCATCTCTCAGACATTGGTTCTCACCTCGTCACTGTAGGATGAATCCCCCATGTTACCCTTCTCTGATACCAAGTTGTTATGGTCCCTGGTCATGGATCTTGTAACATGGCGTTGTGGGAAAGGATCCAGTGTTGAGTCCTACGATTTAGAACAAGAAGAGAAGTAGATAGAGCATATTCGTTGAAGGGAACCTAGACCTAGGTAAATCAAGACTTGCCATGAGAAAGATTAAATAAGGCTCTTGAAAGATTCATAACATGATTGAATAAGTAATCTTCCAACTGAGAATTAATTAATCTAGTTATTTGCTTTGAGGATGGTAGTGACTAAATTTGGTAGACAAAAGCCAGTGAGATTTTGAACCTTTAGACTGACACATCCATATCGGTCTCACTATCTTCTTTCATGAGAGATATTCTTCCATAGATTTTTTTTCTCTAGAACTTGTCTTGATTCTCTTTGAGGTCCCATTGACACATGCATGCATGAACATGATTAAGGCACTCTTTGTTATAAGCTACATAAGCCAAATAGCCTACCTTGTAATTAATTTTTTTTCCTTTTGTTGAACCCCTTTGAGATTTATTGTTTTTTTTTTTTTGTGAACCCACGTTACAAGCTTTGAACTCGAAAAAAAAAAAAAAAAAACCATTCCCTAAGCAGTAGAGCTAGTGGAGCATTGTTCATCATTATGATTCATATGGGTGTGCAAGAAATAAGTATGGGGGTGTCTGGATTTGTGGTATGACTATGACTGGTGAAATGGAACATGTTTTCATCCTCAATTCATGAGTTCCATTGTTAGTATAATTTTGAAAAAAGAATAAGAAAAGAGAAAAATAAATGAAGAAAGGAAGTGATGGAGGGAATGGCTTTTAAAGTTACAAACTATTCGTGCTCATAATTCCTCCAAAAATTCCAAGAAAGGGGTTTGTTTATACGAGATGGATACAAATTGAAGAAGCTGCTGAGTGTAGTGATTGGTTTTACAGGTCTTATATATTCTTGCTTGAGTTGATTCATTTTTGCTCCACTAGTTTCGATGGCTTTTGAGCTACATTTCCAAATATTTCCCACCTTGATACTAAACCTCGTTACAACCCTTGAAAAGTCCTTATGATCCGTGTTATGCATGTGATGTGAGTGGTGGAGAATGAGAAGATATGCAAGCCTATGGTAGATCATTTCCATTGGAATGAATTTGAGCGAAACACATACCCTTCAAACACATGAGAGTCGAATGTTTATTTCCGTGAGGGTCTACTCAATTAGTTTACTCCATCTTTGAATAAAAATGCTTATTAAGTAATTGTAAGCTGTTTAAGAATGTTTTTCATGATATATTATGATTTTTTAAGAGCTCGGTTGTTCTTTGTCGATGGTGTTACAACCTTGGTGTTTTGGGGAAAGTGAATTTGAGTTTTGCCCGAGGACGAGCAAAAGCTATGTGTGGGGGAATTTGATGAGAATGCAAAATATCATATTTTTCTCCCTTAATGCTTACGCTTTTATTATTATTTGGTGCCTAAATATACTCATTATTCTTATATTTTTATTTATGATACAAATGGAAGCGTTAAGTACAAAACGAAGTTAATTGGGCGATTCTGGACAGTTTCAACATTCCTTCGTAATCTGGGAATAACTCTCTCATCCGAGCTCTGATTTAGATGAGAAAAGATGATATGGAACGCCAGGAAAAAATTATATAACTTTTATGTTTTGAATTTTGAGAGATACTAGCTGCATCTAGGTCGAAATCTGGCTTCAAGTCACAGCATGTGCACTGTGACGTCCTGGAACAGGAAAAAGGGGGGGAATAACAAGAGGAAAACCCTAAACCTTAAGGAATGAAGAAGAGAAGGAGGCACAAGGAGAGTTCGGATGACACCCCCCTCCCTCCCGTTTTTCCCTTCTCCAGCTTTTCCTCCTCTTTTCTCTAGTTTTTCCTTCAACTTTCTTCATGGCCCTATGTGGCTAAACTTTCAGACTTGGTCAAAGGAAACTAAAGCCATTAGAATCAATAAAATTGTGAGATCTGATTTGTTTTTATCATTCAATTTATGTTTTGAGTATCAGATGTTCTTCTTTAATTTTTTTCATGATTGTCTCGTTTAATCACTAGGAGGCCTACTAGTTTATTACTCGTTGCAATCTACTGTTGGGTTAGATATCAAATCCATAATTATTTGATCCCTCTAACTTGAGAAGCAATTGAGATTTGATAATTTGCTACGTCAGGAATTATTAGATCTTAAGAAGAACACTGGACCAATCTAAATGCAGCCGCTTTGTTATTGTCCCTAGCCATGGATCGAGTAACTCGGTGTGGGATTTGTGAATCCAACACTGTAATAGAGCTGTTCCTCTCGGTAAGGATGAAAAGACGTTTCCTTTTCTTGAGCTGGTCTCGGTAAGACTGAAAAGGAGTTTCCTTTTCTTGATTTTTCTCAGTAAGAAATGATAATTTTTTATGTTCTCGGCCAAAAAGGGGTTGAACCCTTGGCTGCTCATGGCTGAGAGGGTAAGGACCCTCTTGGCAAGGTGCTGATGTTCACGTATGAGGGATAAGGATTTCCTAAAGGCATCTTTTTAGAATTTGCTCTCGGATTGGGGCTTGGGGAAACCCCTATTCATGCTCGGAATGGAGGAGAGGAGCTCCCTCTTGCTCCTATGGATGTAGGAGAGGCTACAGCCTCTAATTGAACTCAAAAATAGTAAATCAATCCTTCCCCCTTGTCTACGGTAAGATCAATGCAAACCAGAATTCAAAAGAGAAAGAATAAACCCAAAATCAAGGAAGAACTACCTAGAGCTCGTCAAGGAGACCTCCCAAACCCTAGAGCTCATCAAGGAGAACCCCAAACCCTGCCTAACCTAATTCAATGTTTGTCTTTCTTCTATTTTTTTACCCTCGAAATAGAGTTTGACGTCAATAGAGTTTTAGGGCTTCAATTGATAATTCTGCCTCTGTGACCTGGGTCATTACATAATTAAAGAAAAAATATACTTAAAGCAATATAACATATGAAATTTAAAAATAATTAACTCAATAAGTCATTGCCACCTCCTTTGGGTGACTTAGTCTGCTATTGAGTCCTCAACAACTGCGCCCCCCCCCCCCCCCCCCATGGAGAAAGAGTTTGTCCTCAAGCTCGTAAGATGGGTAGACCAGTTTGAAGTTTGCCAGTTGTTCCCTTGTAGCATCCTCTTGTTCGGTGTCCTTCCAATGTACTAGAATCTCTCACTGGTCATTAATATGATGGGCATGCAATACCGTAGCTGGAGTAAGAATAACCCATCTATTGTCCACCGAAGGAAGGGACCCTTAAAGGGTTTAAGTAAGGAAGCATGGAACACATCATGAAGTTTAGCCATTGCAGGAAGTTGCAATTGATAGGCGACTGGCCTGATTCGCTGAATAATATAGAAAGGCCCAAAGTACTTTGGAGAAAGTCGATGTTGGTGGCCCGAAACAAAATGGAGTTGTGCCCTACCTTACTAAGTAGCTAACGAACCACGTTGGTTAATATGTACAATTTAAGGACCTTCAAAATCCGTGAGGTTGCCAATGGCAATTTATCCTACTTACCGATAAGCCAATAAGGCTAGGGTCAAAATCTAAATAAGTAAGAAGCAGCAAAAGGCATGTTGGGCATGAAAACAGTAATTGTTGGGCATGAAAACAGTAATTGTTGTGCCTACACTAGATTAGGAGTAAAAATAAAGAAGCAACAAAAGGCATGTTGGAATCATGAAAACAGTAATTGTTGTGCCTACACTAGATTAGGAGTAAAAATAAAGCAGTAACAAAAGGCATTGTAGACTCAAGAAAACAGTAATTGAAGCTGCTCGTTGAGGACCAACAACAGTTTTATAGAATTGCCATTATGGCTTACACGCTCTATGAGCTGAAATAATTCAAACATAAGTTCTGAGTAATTGCTGAAATAAATCAAAACATAAGTTCTAAGTAATAGAGTGATCTTCTCTGCATCGCCTTTAGATGACTCGTTCGGCTATCAAGTCCATAACATTAACCTAATTACAACAATGCCATCTCTATGCGATGACTCTTTATTTACCATCTTGCCATCACTATATGGGCTTATGGGCCTTCTCCTTGATATGTGGACCTTGAGCCCATCTTCCACATCTCTTGGATGTGTGGGCCTTTCTTTGTCTAATGGGCTTGAGCCCATCTTCTAACACACATGGATTTGTGGGCCTTCCTTGGTCAAGTGGGCTTGGGCCTATCTGTTATGGACTCCATAGCATCAAGAGTGGCTAACCGGAGAAGAGAATAGATGGAGTAAACTTGTATTTCAGTACCTTAGGGGTTTAATTGTAATTTGAAGTTCCGTAAGGGTCTAATTGTAATTATAGAACCTTTGATGTTTTCCTTGACCTATTTAGGGCGTCAAGTGATGGAATGAAGAGAAGCATTGATCATTAGTCTAAATGAGATCAGGTTCTCTCTCCAAAGAGACCTAACGTGGGAGCTCCTTTCAAGACTCACGTCCTTCACCATTGGGCGTTCCAAGAACCCCAAATCCTTCCCTTCCTCATCATTCAATCTGGAAGCTAGAGGAGATCGCCGGGTGACTCGATCCATGGCTAGAGAGCCTAACAACGTGGTATCAGACAGGACCACCCTTGGTGATTCCTCTTCACCTGCAGAAATTCGAAATTTTGTGGAAGAAAACCATGCTGGTCTTCAATCTCAAATCGATGGCTTGGAGGGAAAATTCCAGATGTTGCTGTCACGCATGGAAGAAGGATTCACCCAGCTTTCGGTCCAGATGGCATCCTCATCACGTCCAGCAGATCCTCTCAACCCTCTGCCAACGCCTCCACCTCCTCCCCTGCGCCAAACACCTCAACCTCGTGGGGGCCTCCATCCAGCCCCTCCTACCGTGCCAAGGTACACAAAGCTTGATTTTCCAATGTATGATGGGTCCTCCGACCCTTTAATGTGGTTGCACAGGTGTGATCATTTCTTTTCCAATCAAGGAACTCTGCCCGAAGGCAAGGTTCAATTAGCCGCCTTCCACATGCTCGATGAAGCGCTTATGTGGTTTCATCAATTCAAAAACGAATTTGTGGTCTATGATTGGGAATTTTTCAAAGAAAATTGTATGCTACGGTTTGGTCCTCCGCTTCGCAGCAACCCAGTTGGGGATTTGGTCAATCTAAAACAGCTTGGCACTATAGAACAATATCAGAAATTGTTCCAAGAAAAACTTGCTCGTGCAAGTCATTTGGTCCGACCTGAACTTTATGTCAATTTGTTCACGGCTGGCCTGGTAGAACCCCTTCGCCTAGAAGTGGAATTGGAAGCCCCCACCTCCCTAGCCCACGCCATGAATTTGGCAAGAGCATTGGACACCAAACAGCGCCTCTTCCGTGAGTCCTTAAACAAACGTCCTCCTTGGCAACCTCGCCCACAGCCCCATGGCCCTTATCCCACTCACCCCAGGCCTCCTCCCAACCAACCACCACCACCAGCCTTTACACCCCCTACCAGGATTTATCAAACGTCTGACAAAAGCAGAAATTGATCAGAGGAGGGCTCAGGGCCTATGTTTCAATTGTGATGAGAAATTCGTCAAGGGCCATCTATGCAAAAGACTATTTTGGGTAGAAATAGAAGACCCCTCAGAGGATGACTTTCAGGAGGATATGGACCAAACCGAGGAGGAAACACCAGAGATCTCCCTCCATGCCATGACCGGACTGCATAGCACAAATACCATGCAGGTCCATGCCACCATGAACCATCATATTCTGCTAGCACTCGTGGACTCAGGCAGCACACATAATTTTATAAGCAGCCAGGCAGTACAACAGTTGGGGTTATCACTACAGCAGAAATCAGGAATATCAGTCTCAGTGGCTAACGGTGACAAGGTCACCACAGTGGGGTTCGGTTCAGCAGTGCCCTTTACTATTGAAGGTCACTCCTTTGTAGCAGATTTTTTGGTCATACCGCTGGCTGGGTTTGACCTTGTCTTGGGAATTAAATGGCTACAGCGATTGGGTCCGATCCTATGGGATTTCCAATCCCTGACCATGAGTTTTAACCAGGACACCCATCCGATCACCCTCCATGGCAATAGCGCCCAGAGGCCATGCAGCATCCACACACTTTCGGTGGATCCTTCAACAGGGGATAACTTAGCTTCATTGTTGGCCGAATATGCTGATTTATTTCAGGCACCTGCCGACCTTCCTCCTATAAGAGAGTGTGATCACAGAATTCGTTTGAAGATGGGCACAGAACCAGTGGTAGTGCGTCCCTACCGCTATCCCCATGTGCAAAAAGATGAGATAGAACGACAATGTCAACAAATGCTACACCAAGGTATTATTCAGCCTAGTCGTTCTCCTTTTTCATCCCCGGTATTACTCGTAAAGAAATCAGACAAATCTTGGCGCTTTTGTGTGGATTACCGTGACCTCAATGCTCGCACCATCAAAGATAAATTTCCAATTCCAGTGGTCGATGAATTATTGGATGAGCTACACGGCTCTCAACTATTTACAAAGTTGGACTTAAAATCTGGCTACCATCAGATTCGGGTTTATTCAGAGGATATCGAAAAAACTGCCTTCCGCACCCACCATGGTCACTACGAGTTCTTGGTGATGCCATTTGGGCTATCCAATGCCCCGTCCACCTTTCAAGCGCTTATGAACCAGGTATTTCGCCCTTTCTTACGGAAGCATGTTTTAGTTTTTTTTGACGATATCCTGGTCTATAGCAAAACTTGGGCAGCACACTTGCATCAATTGAGACAGGTTTTCACCATTCTCCGAGCACACCATTTATTTCTCAATCGTGCCAAATGTGACTTTGCCACATCCGAAGTAGCTTATTTGGGGCATGTGATCTCAGCATCCGGGGTGAAACCAGATTTCAGCAAGATGCAATCGGTGATGGATTGGCCCACACCTCACACCGTTACAGCTTTGAAAGGGTTCCTTGGTCTCGCAGGGTATTATAGAAAATTTATCAAAGACTACGGTCACCTGGCAGCACCATTGCATAATTTACTGAAGAAGCATGCCTTTCAATGGTCTCAGTTGGCAGACTCCTCATTTACCAACTTAAAACAGGCATTAGCGTCAGCACCAGTTCTCCAATTGCCCAACTTTGCCGAAAATTTCATCATAGAATGCGATGCATCCGGGGGAGGGATTGGTGCCGTCTTGCAGCAACAGGGTCACCCCATTGCCTATTTCAGCCGCCATCTCGCTCCTCACCATCACAAGTTAGCCACGTATGAAAGGGAACTTATCGGTTTGGCCAAAGCTGTGCAGCATTGGCGGCCGTATCTGTGGGGCAGACCTTTTGTGATCAGGACAGACCACTGTAGCCTAAAATATTTATTGGAGCAGCGCCTTACTACATCCCCACAACAACATTGGCTCAGCAAATTAATGGGATTCGATTTTCAAGTAGAATACAAACCGGGTTATCTCAACAGGGCAGCAGACGCTTTGTCACGCCGAGAACTAGAGGATTCACATTTACACGCATTGAGCCACCCCAAGTCGCCCTTGCTGGACACAATCCGTCAGGATACTAGCCATCATCCAGATCTCCTTGAGTTACAAGCTCAAATCGAAAACCATTCCAAGGACAAGAACTGGACACTACAGGACGGTCTCATTCTGTATAAAGGACGCATTTATCTTCATCCTTCGTCGGTACTCGTTCCTGCCATTATTGCCTCCTTTCATGATAGTACACATGAGGGCCAGCAGAAAACATACTTCCGCCTCAGTCGGGAATTTTATTGGAGCGGTATGAAGCGGGTCATTGCTGAGTATGTTGCAGCGTGCCAGATCTGTCAGAGGAATAAGTCTGAATCCTTACAACCCGCCGGCTTGCTCCAGCCACTTCCACTTCCTTCACAGGTATGGGCAAATCTATCAATGGATTTTATCGATGGTCTTCCTCCTTCTGCAGGGAAATCTGTTATTTTTGTTGTGGTAGACCGGTTCTCGAAATATGCCCATTTTATGGCCCTCAGCCATCCGTATACAGCCACACAGGTCGCTCAGCTCTTCATGGATAATATTGTCCGTCTCCATGGCCTTCCAGAGACCATCACCAGCGACCGTGATGCTATCTTCACCAGTAAATTCTGGGGGGAACTATTTAAGCTCCATGGTTCTAAGTTAGTTTTTTCGTCAGCATACCACCCTCAAACAGACGGCAAGACAGAAGTGGTTAACCGCACATTGGCGATGTATTTGCGGTGCTTTGTGGGGGACACGCCCCGACTGTGGGTTCGTTGGTTAGCATGGGCGGAGTATTGTTATAATACCTCATACCACACCGCCTTGGGTACTACCCCTTTTCAAGTTGTTTATGGACGCGAACCTCCGCGACTACTTTCTTATGAACCGGGGTCTTCTCGGGTAGCAGCATTGGACCAAGCATTAGCCGACAGAGATGCAATGCTTGCTCAAGTCCGCCTTCAGTTACAACGTTCACAAGCAACTATGAAGCATACTTATGACAAAGGACACCGTCCCATTTCCTTTGCACCTGGAGAATTTGTTTGGCTCAAACTTCAGCCATACCGCCAACTATCTCTTGCAGCCATCAAACGCCATAAGCTCTCTCCAAAATTTTATGGGCCATTCCAGATCATGCAACGTATTGGCACTGTGGCGTATCGTTTGAAACTACCACCAGACGCCAAGCTCCATGACGTCTTCCACGTCTCCCTTCTCAAACCGTTCAAGGGAGACTCACCACTGCTGCATACCCCTCTGCCTCCTCTCAAAGATGGCAGGTCCATGCCCACGCCCGCTCAGATCCTTCAAGCCAGGCGAGTTAACAACGCTTGGGAAGTGTTGGTTCGGTGGACTGACAAGGAATTGATAGAAGCCTCTTGGGAGACACTCGAGTCCTTCCAGACTCTATTTCCCACTTTCGAGCTTGAGGACAAGCTCTTTCTTCAGGAGGGGGGTGATGTTATGGACTCCATAGCATCAAGAGTGGCTAACCGGAGAAGAGAATAGATGGAGTAAACTTGTATTTCAGTACCTTAGGGGTTTAATTTTAATTTGAAGTTCCATAAGGGTCTAATTGTAATTATAGAACCTTTGATGTTTTCCTTGACCTATTTAGGGCGTCAAGTGAAGGAATGAAGAGAAGCATTGATCATTAGTCTAAATGAGATCAGGTTCTCTCTCCAAAGAGGCCTAACGTGGGAGCTCCTTTCAAGACTCACGTCCTTCACCATTGGGCGTTCCAAGAACCCCAAATCCTTCCCTTCCTCATCATTCAATCTGGAAGCTAGAGGAGATCGCCGGGTGACTCGATCCATGGCTAGAGAGCCTAACACTATCTTCCAACACTCCCCCTCAGGTTGGGGATGAGAGAACATCATGAACGACCAGCTTGCTTCAAATGGTGTATAGGATCTTCCTGTATAAAATGGCGGTCCACCATATCTTCCAACACTCCCCCTCAAACTGGTGGTCTCTTCCAAGAGGCCCAACTGGCATAATATAAGTGAGAGTAAAATTACTCTTAGCTATAAGATATCGTTCCATACTCCAATCAAATAACTATATGCAGTGCTCAGAAGTGTAATAAAACTCCTCCATCACTGTGTCCCTCCATAGAACACTGACTCTCAAATGGTAGGAGTAATAATGGTAATGGGAAATCACTTGAAAGATAATATTCTAGGGCCACCATGTGCTTTCTTCTTTATCAAAATAACCAATGCTGAAAAAAACATCAATTGGGAAGCCTTCTTCAATAATAATGTCTAAGCCAAAGATACACAACAGTAGTAGCTAAAATGAGCTTGGGCCCAATAACACGTACCAAATAATGAAAATCCAATAACCCATAAAATAATCCGATGCGAGTCCATGAAGGTTATGCACCGAATAATATGTTGACCAAGGAATAAGCTACCAACAATAAAAAATAATAATCCAGTCAGAGAAAAAAGGAACCAAGTCAAATATTAGACCAATATGGTCGAGTCGCAAAAGAAATATGTAAAGAACTCGGGACCCGGACCCATATAACTGAGGCAAAAAAAAAAGTGGGCCGAGTCAGGTTAACTGGGACCCGAGTTGACCCAAATCAAGTTGACTCGGTTCGAGATAACTCGAGTTAACCCAAACGAATCAAAAGCAGAAGCAGCTACCCCAAGTTTGTCACAGGTTCGATGGGTTAACTCAGCTTGGACCGGGACTCCGTCAAAATAGCCATTGTTCGGTTTGGTGGGTGAAAACCACTGGTTCGCACACAGTTACAGGTGTTTTCTCTAACCTCTCTCGATCTACAACTCCAGCACCTTCTCGGTGATGATTTAATAGCGACACCCCTCAATTACAAAGAGAAAATTAAGGCAACTACGATACAAGGTCAATCTGTGTACCGACTCAGCGTAGGGCGTTGATTAGGCCCCACAACTTAACAATCTCCCACTTGGAGACTAATCCATCATCAAAATCTCCTTTGCAAAGGCAACACTTTCTCAATCCATAGAGAGAAGTCCAACTGAAGTTGCACACAACTTCAATTTCTCAATCGTAACAATCTTTGTCAACATATCAGCCGAATTTTGATTTCCTTGAATCTTTTCAAGTGCTAAGACTCCATCCTCCAGAGCCGATCTGACAAAGTGAGAACGCACCTGTATGTGCTTTGTTTTAACAGGATAAACGGGATTCTTTTCTAAATGAATGGCACTCTAACTTGTCGCAACACAACACATTCTTCCCAGAAAGATTGCAACCATACCATCTCTTTCCTAGCTTCAGTCAAAACAACATATTCTGCCTCAGTAGTGGAAAGAGCAACTATCTTCTGCAACATAGAGACCAAACTAACTTCTGTACCACCCAATGTGTATACATATCCAATGGTACTCTTCCTGCCATCAATGTCTCCAACCATCTCAGCATTTGCATAACCCTGTGATCCCAAGTCCGACTTTCTGAAACATAAGGCTGAGTTTGTAGTGCCTCTCAAATACCTAAGAATCCACTTCACTACTTCCCAATGGTGTTTACCTGGATTACTCATATATCTGCTAAATACTCTCACTGTGTGAGCTATGTCTAGTCTAGTACACACCATGGCATACATGAGACTGCCAATAGCAGAAGCATAAGGCACATTGGCCATGTTGGCTCGCTCCTGCTCTCTAGAATGTGACTACTCCTTAGATAGCCTAAAGTGACTAGCCAAAGGAGTACCCACTGGTTTTTCATCATTCATGTTGAATCTAATCAACACCTTCTTCACATATTCATCTTGTGACAGTTTCAAAACATCAATGTCCCTAGTAATCCTAATCCCAAGGATTTTGTTTGCATCACCCAAATCCTTCATTGCAAACTTCTTGGAAAACTCCCTTTTCAACTTATCTATTTCCTATTTGCAAGCACCTGCTATCAACATGTCATCAACATATAGTATCAGAATAATGTAAGAGTCATCAAGGTTCTTCACATAACAGCAATGATCCACCTGGCACCTCAAGAAACCATTACTACTCATAAAAGTGTCAATCTTTTTATACCACTATCTTGGAGCTTGTTTAAGACCATACAAGCTATGAAACTACTCCCCCTCAAGATCTTTTTATAGATTTATGAAACTACTATATTACAATAATACCCCTAAACTTAGGGTTTTGGGTTTTAACCCTATAACTTTAACTTAATTACATCAATGTCATCTCTATGAGATAACCCTTTATTTACCATCCTACTATCATTGTATGTGGGCCTATGGGCCTTCTCTTTGACTTGTGGGCTTTGAGCTCGTCTTCTATATCTCTTGGTTGCATGGGTCTTCCTTGGTCTAATGGGCTTGGGCCCATCTTCTAGTACACTTGGATATGTGGCCCTTCCTTGGTCATGTGGGCTTGGGCCCTATCTTCCAATACTCCCATCAAGTTGGGGGTGAGAGAACAGCATGAACTCCCAACTTGCTATAAATGATGTATAAATATTTTTTTGTATAAAATGGCACATCTTCCGATATGCCTTCATCTTCCAACACTCCCCCTCACACTGGTGCTCTCGTTCATGAGGCCCAATTGGTATAATATCAATGAGAGTAAATCACTCCTAGCTGCTAAGACATTGCTGCATACTCCAGTCTTAACTCATGCTAGATGTAGGGCACACTCCATCTTTTGTAGGTAGTTTGTCTATCGGATTTGCTCTGAAGTGTCCACCTCCACCACCATGTCCCTCCATAGGACAACGACTCTCAAGTGGTAGAGTAATATATGATATTAATGGGGGGAACCACAAGGTGGTTCTAACCACCACAGTAAGTGCACAATCAAGGCTCAGTGCAGGAATGGGTCGGACCCATTCAACCACCTCTATTGCTGCCTCCTCTTGTATTTCTGCCGCGTCCTCAAAATGGGGATGATGTACCCCAATTACCAGAGAACATAACTGATGAAGCATCAATCGGAGGAGGATATGGATCAGGAATCCATAACAACGTACCACTGATGTCATCAAAAGAGGGAAGGCTTAAGATTGGTAAGGCAAATAGCCGCTGCCAGGGCCTCGCGCTGTTTTTCTTGGACAACAATGTCGGTAGTGTATGTTTCAGAAATTTTCCATTTTTGGAGAAGGCCACGAAATCGGGCCAGAAACTCATGAATATTATCTTCTTGTTTGGTAGCCAGCATACTTTGGATAACATCATATACTCTTTGCAACGAGGCGGTACTAGAATAGAGTTTAGCACATATGTCCCAAATATCCCTGGAAGTTTCCAAGTGGACCACATTGTCAGCAACATGCTCTTCATGCTATTAATAAGCCAACTGATAACCATGTTATCATTTTTGACCCATTTAAAGTTGACTTCATCTTCTTCATAAATTGGAGGGATTTTGATGACATGACTGAGAAGGTCACGAGTAATGAGAACCCTCCGTACCGATTGTGACCAGCTAAGGTAATTGGAAATACCTCTTAGTGGAATTGTAGTAATTCAGAGTATGTCACTCTTATTACTCATATGTCCACTCTTCATGTTGACGCAAATCAACTAATAAGTGCAATTGTCAAAGGGGCTCAAATAAAAAAATACACAACATAATTTGAAGCACCCGTAGACCAAATTAGCCACCCAAAGTAAGTAGAGAATATTTTCACGAGAATAAGCACCAAATCATGAAAAAATTGATGATTTTGTCAAGTTAGAACAAGAACCAGCCACAACTCCACTTCTCTTATATTTATCAAAAAAAATATAGAGAAGAAAATAGATGCAACTCTTATCCTTAATCCGAACTCAACAACAAAACTGAGAGCAACTTTAGACAAGGCCTTTCTTGGCAAACCGAGAGCAATTTCTTGGCAAAATAAATTCCAACTCTTGGGAATACTTCAACACAAAAAAATATTCAATTGCTGAAGTTCAAACGAAAAAAATAATAGGGATAGGTGAGTGCTGGAATTTCATCAAACATATAACGGGCATCCAACAACATAACACACTCCCATGAGTATGTTATGGTCCTGGGTTAAGTACCTATGCCTTCCGCTCCTAACAGGCCGGTCTTTTGGTCAGTATTGGCTAGGTGCTTAACCCAAAAGACCGGCCTGTTAGGAGCGGAAGGCATAAGTACTTAACCCAGGACCATAACATCACACCCCACCTTCGTGAGCCGATGACCACGGCTGGGCAACGACACTGGCCCAACTGCTGCGTCACTGGCCCAACTACGATAATACCTAGACGCGACCTGCCAGTAATTTTAATCCAGCCTTTGCGCTCCCCGGGACTCGAACTCCCAACGTGGGAGCCCGCTCTGATAGCAAATGTTAAGCACCTAGCCAATACTACCCAAAAGACCGGCATGCTAGGAGCGGAAGGCATAGGTACTTAACCAATGACCATAACATAGTAACGTTAGATTATAGAATTGACAGCAACATATGTTGGAATCCCATATCAACAATGTTTGATTCCTATTACATAAAGGTAACTGAATCCAAATAACAAATCGAAAAAAAAAAATCGTTGATCAATCATGTAATTTTGAGACAATATGATCAAGAATACAATATCCTTTTAGTCATACAAGATAGTTCTTCACAATGTTTATGAAGATTATCTTGTCTTGGCGTGAATCAAGAATTCAAGAAGAGGGAAAAAAATTGAAACTATAAAGAGAGAATATGCAAAAAAAAAAAAAAAAAAACAGATTTTACCTATCTCTTCATGGTAGAACTCCTTCTATACACAACTTCTTGAATGGATGACATAACTACTTGAATTGGAATCCTAACCTCCAAGCTCTTATACCATGTAGAAGTTAGGACCCCATGAGAATGACTCTAGGTTAACGTGGAAGAAGAAGGAGAGAAGAGAGAGAAGAGGGAGAAAAGAGAAGGACGTTAGAGAAGAGAGTTTGGATTAAGGGAAGGAGAGAATCTGTCACGGGAGAAGAGAAGGTGGTTGGACGTTTTCTTAAAGAAAGGAAAGGCTTGAATGCCTTACCTCTTAGCCAATGCTCTTATTTATAGTGTTACAAAGCCCTTAGGGTTACAACTCAATAGATTAAAAGACATACTAAGATAATGTATTTACATCTTCATGCCATCCTTATGGAACATACCATAAATAACCACTTTGCCACTCCTTTGACAGTGGGCTTCTAGCCTGTAGCTTGTGGGTTTGAGCCCATCTTCCAACAATAAGTTCCTCCATCATGGATTCTCAATCGGAAACAATTTTTTTGATATTTTTTACAGGGTATTAAGTTCCTCTGTCATGGACTCCCAACCGCAGATATTTTTTATATTTTGTACGGGGTTTTAAGTTCCTCCGTCATGGACTCCTAACCGCAAATAATTTTGATATTTTTTACTAGGTATTAAGCTCCTCCATCATTCCCAACCACAAATATTTTTGATATTTTTTATGGGGTATTAAGTTCCTCTGTCGTGGACAACCAACCACGAAAAAATTTTATATTTTTGACGGGGACAAAAAAATAATGGTATGAGGCTCCCTCTTCTTCAATAATAATGTCTCATCAAAAGAGACACAATAGCAGTAGCTGAAATGGGCTTGGGCCCATATAACACAAACCAAAATAATCCTTGTAAAATGACCCATGAAATATTCTAATGCACATATTTATACCAAATAATATGTTGACCAAGGAATATTCTATCAATTCTTCAAAAATAATAATCCAGCCAGAGAAAACATTTACCAAGTCGCATCAAGTCAAATAGTAGACCAATATATCCGAGTCACGACAGAAATGTGTATAACCTTTGGTCTAGACACGTATACCGAGGTAGAAAATAAGTGGTCTGAGTCAGGTTGACCAGGACCTGAGTTGACCTGGACCAAGTTGACTCGATTCGAGTTGGCCTGGGTTGACTCGGTATGGAATAGAAGTCATGCTCGGGTTGCTGGGAACTCAGCCAGTCCGGTTGGGTAGGAACAAGCGCGGCCCGACGCAAGACTGAACCAACACTGGATTTAATTTTTCCTAACTTAGGAAAAATTAAATCATTGAAAGTGTCGTCATCTTTAGCGGCAATCACGGCATCATCGTCCTCCGACGGAAACCAAGCAGCAGAAACGATAACTTCTAGCAGAGAAATTCTCATGCAAACGATGGATAAGCAATGGGTAATATGTTAGGTTCTGCCCTTGCGATGGATCTCGTCACCCTTCATTCTCTTCTTTCCTCCAGGTTTGCTATTGATGAAGAGAGGAATTTCCTATGCTTCGAACGCCCAATTGATTGGGATGGACGAGCCTTGAACGAGAATCAACCTTGGACCTCAGAGCGGGAGAATCTAACCATCTACACTAAATTGATTCAATGCTTAATTTCCATTCCAGCCCGTTCTCCTTCATAAAAAGGGTTAGGGATGCAAACAAGCAAGCCCAAACCGAGGGGCACAAGTTATAAGAAAATTACAAATAACCCATCCTAACACATAAATGGAATTACATAAATTAAATCCTGCATCTACTTATTACTCTGGATGCTATGGATTCCATAACATCTCCCCCCTCCTGGAGAAAGAGCTTGTCCTCAAGCTTGAAAGTGGGTAGAGGGCCCTGTGTCGGCCCACTATACTAAAATCTCCCAGTCTCCTTGGACACGACGAGCCTGCAACACCTGAGCTGGGGTGGTTAGCACACGTCCCTCCTGAAGTGGTGGTGGAGGAGAGTCTCCCTGGAAGGCCTTCAACTATGAGACATGGAAAATGTCATGGATCTTTGTGTCCTGTGGAAGCTGCAAGCGGTAGGCCACAGTGCCAATGCTGTCTAGTACTTGGAATGGCCCATAAAACTTTGGAGACAATTTGCGACGTTTGGAGGCCGTAAGGGAAAGCTAGCGGTAATGTTGGAGACGAAGCCACACATAATCACCCAGAGAAAAGACCAGGTCGCGATGCCGTTTACATTAATTGGATTTCATGGTATGTTGAGCTTCCTGTAAATGAGCTCGGACCTAGCGGATCATTGCATCGCGTTCCTCCAAAGCTTTGTCAATGGCTGCCACTCTAGAAGAGCCAGGTTCATATGATAAGAGCCGAGGGGGATCTCTGCCATAAACGACCTTGAAGGGAGTCTTGCCGAGTGTTGTATGATATGATGTATTATAACAAAACTCCAGCCATGCCAGCCACCGGACCCAACCTTTAGGTGAATCTCCGACAAAACAGTGTAGGTACATCTCAATGGTGCAGTTGACTACCTCTGTTTGTCCATCTGTCTGCGGGTGTTAGGCTGAGGAGAATGCCAACATTGTCCCCTGTAACTTGAATAGTTCTTTCCAGAAAGTACTTGAGAAGATTGCATCTCTGTCACTGGTAATGGACTCAGGCATGCAATGTAGGAGGAAAATTTGATCCATGAAGAGCTGGGTGACATGAGTCGTTGTATACGGATGCGCCAATGGCAAGAAATGCCCATATTTAGAGAATCGGTCCACCGCCACGAAGATAATTGATTTGCCAGATGACATGGGAAGGCCATCAATAAAGTCCATGGATATATCTGCCCATACCTATGAAGGTAACTTAAGTGGTTGCAGCAGCCCAACTGGACTAAAGGACTCCGCTTTGTTCCGCTGACAAATCTGGCAAGCTGTCACATAGCCACAACACTACTTTTCATGCCCCGCCAATAAAAGTCACAACTGATACGAAAATACCTTTTTTGTTGTCCCTCATGAGTGTTGTCATGAAACATAGATAATATGTTGTGGATGAGGGCTGAGGTCGGATGGAGATAAATCCGATTCTCGAACAATACAAGTCGGTCATGAATGGTCCAGTTGCTATCCATTGTTTTTTGCTCAATATTGTGATATAATTCCAGGAGCTCGGGATGCTGTTGAGTTTCATCCCGAATGGAATCCAGCAAAAGATATTTGGGCTAACTAATTGCGTTCAGCTAAGGGTCAAACAGGTCCCTGTAGGACAACGCATTAGCACCCACTTTGAGTTGGCCAGGTTTATAATCAACCATAAAATCAAACCCCATCAATTTGCTCAACCAATGCTGCCGGGGGGAGGTGGTGATACGCTGCTCGAGTAAGTACTTCAAACTGCAGTGATCTGTCCCTATGATAAAGGAGTGCCCCCATAGAGAGGGTCGCCAGTGCTGAATGGCTTTTGCTAAGCCGATCATTTCCCTTTCATAAGCAGCTAATTGTGGTGATGTTGACCGAGCCGTCTGCTAAAATAAGCTATGGGATGGCCCTGCTACTGTAAGACCATGCCAATACCTCCGCCTGATGCATCACATTCAATAACAAACAATTCATCAAAGTTGGAAAGTTGGAGTACCGGGGCGGATGATAATGCGGTCTTCAAGTTCTCAAAAGAGGACACTCTTGTATCAGACCATGTGAATGCATTGCGCTTAAGGAGATTGTTGAGTGGAGCTGAGATTTGTCCATAGGCACGAATAAATTTTCAATAGTAACCTGTTAGGCCCAAGAATCCCCTTAACGTTGTGACTGATGTGGGAGTAGGCCAGTTGACCACTGCCTGAATTTTGCTACGGTCTGCCTTCATGCCAGATGCTGAGATTACATGGCCCAAATATGCTACATTGGACATACCCATCATGCATTTGGACAAGTTGAGAACCAAATGATGGGAATGTAGGATAGTGAACACATGGCGCAGATGCTGAAGGTGTCCATCCCAGTGTGTTACGGTCCGGATCTAGCACAAGGATTCTTTGGGTGGATCTGCAATCTGCCACAGATTACCGTACTGATTGTAAGGATTGAAGGAAGACACGGAGAACGAAAATGAAAGATCAAGCGAAAGGGAAGCTTGAAAACCCTAGAGCTCGTTGAGGAGAACTCTAAGCCTCTTTAACCAAAATTTAACCTAATTCTTAATACTTCAATGCTTGTTTTTCTCATTACTCTTACCCCTTAAATAGGGTTCACCCGGTTAGGGTTTAAGATAAAATATTACAAAAATACCCCTATAAATAAAATATTCCAAAAATACCCATGTGGCCTAAATTGAAATAAATAAAGTAAATAAAAGAAAAAACTAAAATAATAATGTTATTGCATGCATAACATTACACCCCCTGGAAGACGAGCTTGTCCTCAAGATCGGAAGCAGTGTCTGCGCAAGTGTCAACCGCGGTATCGGATTGCCTCAAGCCAGCGAAAGATTTTTTTTTTTTTTTTTTTTTTTGAGTTGACCCGGTCGGAGTTGGCCTGGGTTGACTCGGTTTTGGAAGCCCGGTCCCGTGCGCAACTCAGTTTCATGCGCTCATCAAATTTTCCTAACTTAGGAAAAATTGAATCGGGAGTCATCTTCCTCCTGCGGCGAAAATTTCGCCGATGGCTCTTCTGGGGAAATCGGAAATCTTCCTCATCCTCATGTCGATCCCGAAATGAGCGCCTATCGGACATTGATCCTCAGATGTCAGAGCGAGTTTCTCTCTCACAGCAAACTCATCTCCCTCTCCGTTTTGTGCCGGCATTGTGTTCCTTCCCCTCGTTAAACTTGTTATGTTGTTCTTCCTCCCATTCAACCTCTCTATATCGAGATTAAATTTAGAGCACCTTTCGAACATCTCATCAAATTTTTTGTCATTCTTTGCCTAACATCTGAGGATCAATTCCAGTAATTCACTTTTGCTAATTTTCGTCGGAGAACCCTGCTCTGATTTTAATGTGTTCCCGCTCTGATACCAATTGTTACAGTCCCGGATCTGGCACAAGGATTCTTTGGATGGATCTGCAATCTGCCACAGATTACCGTACGGATTGTAAGGATTGAAGGAAGACATGGAGAACGAAAACGAAAGATCAAGCCAAAGGGAAGCTTGAAAACCCTAGAGCTCATTGAGGAGAACTCTAACCCTCTTTACGCTAAATTTAACCTAATTCTTAATACTTCAATGTTTGTTTTTCTCATTACTCTTACCCCTTAAATAGGGTTCACCCGGTTAGGGTTTAAGATAAAATATTACAAAAATACCCCTATAAATAAAATATTCCAAAAATACCCCTGTGGCCTAAACTAAAATAAATAAAGTAAATAAAAGAAAACACTAAAATAATAATGTTATTGTGTGCATAACATAATGCTTACTATAAACCAGAATATCATCAAAGAACACAAGAACAAACTTTCGTAAGATAGAACGAAATACCTCATTCATGAGGGCCTGGAAAGTGGAGGGCGCATTGGATTGTCCAAATGGCATGACTAAAAACTCGAAATGCCCATGGTGCGTGTGGAACGCCGTCTTCTCCATGTCGGAAGAGTGCACTCTAATCTGGTGATACCCTGATTTCAAATCCAGTTTTGTAAATAAGTTGACCCCATGCAATTCATCTAAAAGTTCATCCACCATTGCAATTGGAA
Organism: Aristolochia californica; assembly: GCF_029961685.1. Lineage (NCBI taxonomy): Eukaryota > Viridiplantae > Streptophyta > Magnoliopsida > Piperales > Aristolochiaceae > Aristolochia > Aristolochia californica. The sequence goes on along the minus strand of NW_027181881.1, from coordinate 32,447,862 downwards.
ATTTGTCTTTCATGGTATGAGCCATTGAGCTCTCTGTAGTCAACACAAAAGCGCCAGGATTTGTCATGTTTCTTGACGAGTAACACTAGTGACAAAAAAGGAGACCTACTGGGCTGGATAAATCCTTCTGCAAGCATAGTCTGGCATTGGCGCTCGATTTCATCTTTTTGTAAGTGGGAGTAACGGTAAGGGCGTACCACCACAGGTTCAGTGCCCAATTTCAATCAGATATGGTGATCACAATTTCTGAGAGTTGGAAGTGTAGTAGGCACCTGAAATAAGTCACCAAATTCTGTAAGTAAGGAATTTAACTTACAATGATCTACGTCCAAGACTTGAATTTCCTGAAGAGTGCATGGCGTGGGAGCATGAGTGCCATGAAGAGTGATGGGATGCTGTTGGGCAGTAAATGTCATAGTGAGTGCCTTGAAATCCCATAAGATTGGCCCTAACGTCTGGAGCCATTTCATGCCCAACACCAAGTCAAAACCAGCTAGTGGAATGACTAGGAAATCTGCTACAAATGAGTGACCTTCAATACGAACTGCAATGGAGTGAGAAATTCCAGCACTTGAAATTTTTTCCCCATTGGCAACGGATACTGAAATGCCGGTGTTAGTTTGAATCCCCAACCCAAGTTGTTGATCGGCTGGCTGGCCAATGAAATTGTGGGTACTGCCCGAATCCACTAATGCCAGTAGCTGGAGATGCTTTAATCCGGCACAAACCTGCATAGTGTTGGAGTTGTGCATGCCTGTCATAGCATGGAGGGAAATGGCTGGTTCTTTCGGCTCTGGTTCTACACTGTCCGCCAATTGTGTCTCTTCCTCTGACTCATCCAGTGCCTCCAACTAGAATAAACGTTTGCATTGGTGGCCCTGGACGTATTGCTCATCACAATTGTAACAAAGGCCCTTGGTTCGCCTCTGTTCCATCTCTGGTCTAGACAGGCGACGGATATATTGTGTTGGTGGAGTGGAAGTAGAATTTTCAACACGTGGTGCTAGGATTTGCCCTGGTGTGGAGATGTTGCATATGATGTGGGGGCACTAGTGGATGCCCTGCTTGGCCAAGGTGATCGTCGGACCAGAGACTCCTTGAGGATAAGTTTTTTTGTATCTATAGTCCGGGCAAGGTTCATAGCATGAGCCAGGTCTTGAGGATCATGCAGTTCTACTTCCAGGCACAAGGCCTCCACTAATCCGGTAGTGAATAAATTAACATATTGTGTAGGGGGCACAAACCTACTGACGCTTGTCAGGCGTTCCTGAAATTGCTTCTGATACAGCTCAATGGTCCCAGTCTATTTTAAATTGACTAGATCCCCCAAAGGGTTGCAACGTGCAAGAGGCCCAAACCTCAACATGCAATAATCTTTAAATAGATCCCAATCGTGAATATGATGCTCTGAATTAAACTGATGATACCATAGGAGCGCTTCATCAAGCATATGGAAGGCAGCTAAAGGGACCCGATCATCAGCAAGCATTCTTTGATTATAAAAGAACTAGTCACAGCGATGTAACCATATCAAAGGATCCATAGACCCGTCATAGGAAGGGAAATCTGACTTGGTATACATGGGCACCATGTTGTGGCCTGGTGCATGAGTTCCCATGGCCGTTTGATGTGGTTGGCGCAAATGTGGTGGAGGTGGGGCCAGTTGGGGAGGGTGGTGCTCGGCAGGGAGTGAAAAACTGCCAGGTTGCATAGCAACCCGAGCAAAACCTTCATCTACTCGCCGGAGCAATTGTTGAAGAGTATCATTGATGACGGAAACAGCAGATTAAAGGCCATCAATTCGATTTTGATTTTTTTTAGTGAGATGACGCACATCTTCAGGGGAAGAGGAATCGCCGAGGGTGGTCCTGTCTGATACCACGATGTTACGTTCTGCCCTTGCCATGGATCTCGTCACCCTTCGTTTTCCTCTTCCCTCCAAGTTTGCTATTGACAAACCTTGAAGGAGACTCAACCTTGGACCTCAGAGAGGGAGAATCCGACCGTCTACACTAAATTGATTCAATGCTTAATTTCCATTCCAGCCCGTTCTCCTTCATAAAAAGGATTAGGGACGCAAACAAGCAAGCCCAAACCGAGGGGCACAAGTTACAAGAAAATTACAAATAACCCATCCTAACACATAAAAGGAATTACATAAATTAAATCATGCATCTGCTTATTACTCTGGATGCTATGGAGTCTATAACATAATAACAACACCTATCTTTTCTACCAGCGAGCAAAACCAAAAACTGGAAACAAGGCTCAATAGAGGCTCATAGCAGATTGTTTTCTCCGGAAACACCAATGAGACTATCATTCATGACAGAGATGACAGACCAACTCTGGTGCAGCTGACGGAAACTCGGAAACAGCTAACCAACGCAGCAGCAAATTAGTTTCCAAAAAAATAGAGCTGGCAATGAAGATGAGCTAGAGGAGTTTCCCGTAATGGAGGAGACTTCTGAAAATCAGATCTATAAATCAGCAACATCCAAAGCAGAGATAGGACCCAGAAATGAATTTCCAAAATTGGATTATTTCTATTGTTGGCATGTTCTGTTCGGCATTGCTGTTTTTGAAAGATGTTAGCAGGAAGAGTAGATTCCTGCAGTAACTTGACAGCACGACCTTTATATATATGGCTGCAAGAATCAATTAGAAAACAGCAACTTCTCTGCAATACAGAAACTTTCCCGCAGACAAATCCGGGAATTATGATAGGAGTATTCCAATGATATCTAGCAGCTTAATTTGAGCAGAGATGAGCTTCTACTCAATCAACGGCACAAAATATTCTTGTGGATTTCGTGGCTGGCATGTCTATCTTCCTCGTGATGGCGGTGCGACCGCAGAACCAGGTGAGCCAATGATCTGTCTAAGAAATTTTTGGCTTGCAGCGGAGAACAATAATTTTCGACGGCAATCAGACAACAACGAGAATAAAATTTGAAAGATAGATGGCAGCTTTCTCAGATACAATCATGCGCAGATTCGTCTTTTGATTTATTCTTCTAACGCTGCTTCCGAATCTCTTAACCTTCCTCATGGCCATTCTCACTGCAGCAATGCAATGCTGGTCTTCAGACTGGAATTAACCCGCCAACAGGTTTCTGGCTGAGTTTTTTGGAACAGATGATCCGCCTGCTGGAACAATGATACGCAGACTAACAAACGCCGCACCGGAGCTCCATGGCAGTATTTTCATAGGCCATGGAAAGCAGGATAGTGGATACAGTTTAATCAAAACACCAATGCAAAAAAAAGAAGGGCACAAAACAAAGAAATAACAGAGAAAAAAAATTTTAAACCTAGACAGAGGAAAATGAAACTTAAAAAACCATAGTCAGAATCCTGAAAATCAAAGCTCTGATACCATGTTGATTTTTAAGACTCCATGAATTTAGCTCATGGAGAAAAAGGGAGATAAACCCATTGTGAGAAAACAAGAGGAAGAAGGGTGTTATGGACTCGATAGCATCCACAGTAATCAGTAGACGCAGGGTTTAATTTATGTAATTCCCAGTTTATGTTGTTAGGAGGGTTTTATTTTAATTTCCTTCAAACTTGTACCCTCGGGTTGGGCCTTTGCTTGTCTACGTTCCCTAATCCCCTTTATAGGGAGGTCAGGCTGAGTAATGAATCAAGCATTGATCAAGACTAGTGTGAATGAGATCGGGTTCTCTCTCTGACGAGGCCTAAGGTGCAAGCTTCCTTCGAAAACTTGGTTATCCTCATGTCTTCCAATCTGAAACCAGAAGGAGATCGTCTGGTGGCTGATCCATGGAAATCGGGCTTATCAATGTGGTATCAGAGCGGACCACCATCGGTGATTCATCCTCTCCTAATGATATGCGAAATCTTATGGAAGAAATCCGAATGGAATCTCAAAATTATGTCGCCTCTGTTTGAACAGAATTACGGGAACTTCGAAATTCATTTCATCAATTCACTCTTCGTATGGAAGAGTATATGGCGTATATACTGCACTTCGCAGCAGTTCCAATTAGCATTCTGACCTGTTATGCACGCAATAACATTATTATTTTAGTTTTTTTATTTAATTTAATTTATTTTACTCCAGTTGTAGGTCACAAGGTTATTTTGGAATTATTTATTTATAGGGATATTTTTAGAATATTTTATTCAAAGGGATATTTTTGCAATATTTTATTAAACCCTAACAGGGTGAACCCTATTTAAGGAGTAAGAGTAATGACAAAGGGGGATTTTTGAAGTATTAAGAATTAGGTTAAATCTAGCGTAAAGAGGCTTGAGATCACCTTCTTGATCTCGAGGTTAGGATTTTCCTCAAAAACCCACGTATTCTCTCATCCTCTATTGATCTTCGTCTTCCCCATGTCTTCCTACTATCCCTGCAGTAATGGAAGACCCGCAACCCATGGTAGATCCTAGATCCTCCCAAAGAATCCTTGTGCTAGATCCAGGACCGTAACAACTGGTATCAGAGCAGGAACACAATGGGTTATTCTATATCCCAAGAAAGATGGATGGCTATGGGTAAGGAATTGGAAGAAATACGAGTATGGTTAGATGCTTCCATTGAACGTTATTCAAGGGAGGAACTCGCTGATGTAGCAAAATAGGACACACGACCTCAAATCTCCGACCACATATGTGCACAAGAGGTAGCAGAAGCTATCTCGGACAGGGCAAGAGGCCAAGGGCCGGAAAAATCAAAAATTTTGTCATCGTTACCAGCAGAAATCCCTATAGAAGAGGCAGGAGCTGTTTTTTAAAAAAAAGGGGCATCGATTTCAACCTCAACATTTCTGAAATCGTACCTACAAAATCACAGCCGATTTCGGCCTCCACATTTCCGCAATCTCCCTACGGGACCTCAATTTTTAGGATCTCGGAAGGGTATTACATGTTATGGGACATCCTGGTTATGGGCCTGGGTTAAGTACCTATGTCTTCCGCTCCTAACAGGCCGGTCTTTTGGGTAGTATTGGTTAGGTGTTTAACATTTGGTAATAGAGCCGACCCTCGGTCGCGAGTTCGATTCCCAACAACGGTGCAGAGGCTGGATTTAAATACTGGTAGGCCGTCGGATAAAAACCCGGGTCGGGCCAATGTTGCTGCGTCATGCGCAAAGGCTGGATTAAAATACAGGTAGGTCGTAGGATAAAAACCCGGGTTGGGCCTGTGTCATTGCGTCGCCGTGGTCGTCGGCTCGTGAAGGGGGGGTGTGATGTTATGGGACATCCTGGTTATGGGCTTGGGTTAAGTAGCTATGTCTTCCGCTCCTAACAGGCCGGTCTTTTGGGTAGTATTGGCTAGTTGATTAACCCAGGTCCATAACCAGGATGTCCCATAACATCACACCCCCCCTTCGCGAGCCAACGACCACGGCGGTGCAATGACACAAGCCCGACCCGGGTTTTTATCCTACGACCTACCTGTATTTTAATCCAGCGTTTATGCACGATGCAGCGACACTGGCCCGACCCGAGTTTTTATCCTACAGCCTACCAGTATTTAAATCCAGCCTCTGCAGCGTTGTCAGGAATCGAACTCGCTATCGAGGGTCGGCTCTGATACCAAATGTTAAGCACCTAACCAATACTACCCCAAAAGATCGACATATTAGGAGCGGAAGACATAGCTACTTAACCCTGGCCCATAACCAGGATGTCCCATAACATTACGCCTTGCTCCCGTCGATAATGAAGGGTGGGGGTTCCACCTCCCAAAACCCCTCCCCACGGCCAGCCGAGTGTCTTCCAGCGATTCTTCTGACTGGGGTGTGTTTCCGAGAGCCCTCGGACTCGGAAAATTACCAGGCGGCGACGTCCAAAATGGCTGCTCTTCACCACCGAACACGAAGGCGACTCCGTCAGTGCCGTCGGAAGCAAGTCCGGCAGGATCTAACTTCCGACCACCACCTGGCCCTCCCATTCCAGGTCTCGGCAGTTCCGCGGGGAAACCACTTCACCGTCATTTGGGGTAAGCCTCTGCCACGCCAACGCATTTTCTATCTCTATGACCTTTGTTTTTCTGGGGATGAGCACAGTACTTGTGTGGCTGTGAATCTTCAAATTGCATATGTGGGGTTTAATTTTTTGGATCCCCTGTATGTTGTTTGGCCACGAACTTCACTTTCAAAATTTTGGCCTGGTGAGTTTTTGTTTCGGGAAGCAAAGAAACACATCCAGCATCATTTTGTCTACCTTACGGCTGGTGTGTATGACTTTCGAGAAGGATTTTTTTTGGGGATATTGGGAAGGATAGATGTGCTCAAAGGAGATAAAGGGCTAGAAATTTTAATAGTTGCAGCAGTAGGGGTGGTTCCTACCTACAAAAGGAGTACCGGTTTGGTGGTTGTTCGAAGGTCGGAGGGGTCTTGGTTTGCACCATCTGCCATTCTGTCACTGGCCTTAGGGTCTATATTAGTACAATCTAATTTTAGTGATGGCATGGATAATCCATCAAATCATAATTTCTCTGCAGAGTATCCTTTTTGCCCACATGATGATGTTTCCCCTATGGAAGGTTCAGGTCAATTTGCTAATCAAGAGAGCCATCGGGACAAAAATGATTTGGATTCAGAACCACAATTTGCATCCAAAACTCAAGCAGGTTATGAAACAGATTTTGGTCATGAGAACAGTGGTTCTACTCACAGAGAAAAATCTGGCCCAAAAGAATAGTTCACTGTCCAGGATGAAGGACCCTCTCATCTTGGACGAACAAAGGTTGTCACTGAAGAGCCTTGTTCTGAGGAGGGTCTTGTTTCTAGAACGAAAGTGGATAAAAACAGAGCAGTTTGTGACGAGAAAGAGGATTACAGCGAAGACCATTTTGTGCAGACTGAGAGAGATGAAGTGACTAGCAATCACAAGGAATTGGTGACCAGATACTCTGAAATCAACTTCCCCATCTATCTCGGGGCAAGCAGGGAGGTTGAGTCAGCAATTCCAACAGAGGATGAGGAATCCAATGAAGAGTTTACTGCTGAAGATGGAAATTTTGGAGGCAATTCCGTATAAGTGTCCTTCCATACTGTCACTGTTGGCACTGCCTGTGCTTCTATCCCTGCAAGGAAGACATTAGCTCTGAAACCATTCATGTTCCTTTGGGATTCTATCCATCATTGTGATACAATTTCGGGATTTCCGGACCACTTGCAAATTTTGAAGTTGGGTGATATTGTCCTTTTGACTGCAACGAGAAAGGGGGAATTTTGAAGTATTAAGAATTAGGTTAAATCTAATATAAAAAGGCTTGATCTCGAGGTTAGGGTTTTCCTCAAAAACCCACATATTCTCTCATCCTCCATTGATCTTCATCTTTCCCATGTCTTTCTACTATCCCTACAGTAATGCATGGAAGACCGCAACCCGTGGCAGATCCCAGATCCTCCCAAAGAATCCTTGTGTCAAATCTGGGACCGTAACACGACCACCTCCCCCACCCCCTCCATCTACACTGCCTCCTTTGCGCCCAGCACAACCTTTGTCGGCAAAAATGGAAGGGGGTTTGCCATCAAACCCTCTCTCACTGGCCCCCATACGTCCTCCCGAACAGAAGATGCCAGAAATCCAAGAGCTCATTGTATCGAAAAAGCTTTTCGAACTTCCGAAATCAGATGGCGGGGTGACGTCAAATCTGTAGACCCACTTTGCGCTAGCGGAACCAAACGACCTGCTCATCGTTCAGCAACCAGGCTCTAAATTTTGGCCACTCCTTCATTCTATTCGCCGTTGGCAACCACTCAAGCTCGTAGTTGGCACGGGGTATGACCAATCCAGCCAAGCACTATTAATGGCTTATGCGAACCGACAAGAAAAGAAATCCAGAGATTTCAATTTCAAAGTAGAAATCATGGCCCTGGCGGAAGAAGAGAGGTCTCGTCCAGAGCATTTTGAATTGGAACTGCTTCAACAAGCCACTGATAATGATACTGTTGACGAAGATGAAATCTCCTGGCCCTTCGATTCTGGTTTCCACAATAATTCGTGAATGAAGTTCGGGGTTGGAATCGTTGACACCGACTTGAACAAATTTTGTGTTTCCAATTGTGAGTTTGCTGGTGACCCTGGATTGCGGGATGAATCCCAGGATCTCTTCATATAGAATGTTTTCTCAAAGGTACCTTCCAGTTTCTATTTGTCAAGACCAGTGGTCTTGATATCTGGTGAGATGTTGTGAGATCTCCCAAGAGACTACTACTCGGTTTTCCAGTTGGGTTTAGAAATTTATGTCTTCAGGGGCCCTTCTTTGATTCATGTGGATTTCAAATTTGGGGATAATCCTGGTGCCTTCCAAACATTTTCTAAAATGCCCGGTCGAAATGAGAATGTTTGGCACGCCATGATAGTCGCATTCTGCCACAACAGGAATGCCGAGGAAGCACTGAGGGTCTATGAGGAGATGGCAAAACACAAGTATGTGCCTGCGTATGGAAAAGTCAATTTTATTTTGGAGGCTCCTCTTCACTTTACACAAGAAACAAATCACGTGACTTTGCTCAGTGAACAATTTGCAGATCTCGGTGCTAATCCTGTTTCTATAACGAAAGGGATTGATAAGACTGTTCCAGGCTTGGTCGAGTTGGAAAATTTTCAAGTGGGTGGGAGTTCTGCCTCTGAGAAGAGAGCCAACGTAAAACAAAATGGAGATAAAAAAATTTTGGGGGTGCTGGGAATGGTCTTGTGGAGGAATGAATTTTATGTGGCTGGGTTATACAGCCTGACTCAATTTCAAATTTCCGCTGTTGTAATATTCTTGGGGTGGGCAGGAGAGCCACTTCCAACTTTGCAAATTGTTGTTGTGGAGGTAATGCAGCATTGGAATCCAAAAAAAAATATTACACTAATTTCATTACTAGGGCTATCAGGTAAACAACATCAAGAATATGTTGTCTCGTTGTTGGTGATCTTGTCGGACCATGTTGATGAATCCAAATGGGCAATTACAGCTGCAGGTGGGATCCCTCCTTTGGTACAATTGTTAGAGTTGGGATCTCTACAAACACTAAAGGATGCTACACGTGTACTGTGGAACTTATGCTGCCATAGTGAAGAAATTCGTGCATGTGTGGAGAGTGCAGGTGTAGTCCCTGCTCTCCTTTGGCTTCTTAAAAGTGGTGGCACTAAGGGACAAAAGGCTTCAGCAAAGGCTCTTATGAAGCTTATCCAATCTGCAGACTCTGCCACTGTGAACCAACTTTTAGCTTTGCTCCTGGGAGATATTCCTAGATCGAAAGCTTATTCTATTTCTGTTCTGGGGCATGTGCTTACTATGGCTTCTCAAAAGGACTTAGTACAAACAGAAGGGTTGGGAAATAAAGGGCTGAGATCTCTGGTTCAAGTTCTTAACTCCTCAAATGAAGAAACTCAAGACCATGCAGCTTTTGTCTTGGCTGATCTATTCAGCACACGACAAGATATCTGTGACAGCCTTCCAACTGATGAGATTGTTCATCCATGCATGAAACTTTTGACCAGCAAAACTCAGGTTATTGCGACCCAATCTGCTCATGCCTTGGGAGCTTTATCCCGCTCTGCAAAGGTTAAGACAGCTAGTAAGATGCCTTATATTGCTGAAGGTGATGTCAAACCCTTAATCAAGCTGGCAAAGACTTCTTCCATGAATGCAGCTGAGACTGCTGTTGCTGCCTTGGCTAATCTTCTTTCAGACCCACAAATAGCTGGAGAAGCTCTTGCTGAGGATGTGGTCTCTGCTATGACAAGAGTTTTAGGCGAAGGTTCTCTCAAAGTCTTGGCACTTGTTGACTCTTTAAATGTCGTGGACATGGAAGGAACAGATTCATCTGATGCTTCGGAAGTGCTTTCCCTTTTGGTCAAAACAAAGCCAAATATGAATTTCACATACCCTCCTTGGACTGCCATTTCTAAAGTTCAAAAGAACACAGACAGAGGACAATAGATGCGCTTGATGAGTCAGGATTTTTGAAACAGCTGATTTATGTCCAATTAGATATGGTGAAGCACCATTCAAACTCCAGAGATTCAGAAATGGAAGTTGGAACTAGAAGAGGGTTTAGGGAGAAAAATCTATACCTTCTTGAAGGGGATGGGGTTCTCGACCCTGCAACCGTTCTTGGGGGAACTGTTGCCATCGTATGCTGCCATTTCCTGCTTTTGTGTTGCAGGCTCGTCTTATACCTGGTGCATGGGAAATTTTCATCTGGTGGATGGAGGATGACACTGCAAAAGCCTCATGTGAACTATTCCAACCTTCCGTGTTGTCCATCCCAACTTACAAGCTTGAGGACAAGCTCTTTCTCCAGGAGGGGAGTGATGTTATGGACTTCATAGCATCCAGAGTAATCAGTAGATGTAGGGTCAAATTTATGAAATTCCCAGTTTATGTTGTTAGGAGGATTTTATTGTAATTTTCTTCAAACTTGTGCCCTCGGGTTGGGCCTTTGTTTGTATGTGTTCCCTAATCCTCTTTATGGGGAGGTTGGGCTGAGTAATGTATCAAGCATTGATCTAGACTAGTGTAAACGAGATTGGGTTCTCTCTCTGACGAGGCCTAAGGTGCAAGCTTGGTTATCCTCATGTCTTCTGATCCGTAAATAGGAGGACATCGTCTGGTGGCTGATCCATGGCAATGGGGCTTATCAAAGGGTTATGGACTTGATTTTTCTAACACTCCCTCTGAAGCTCTATTTATAGATTTATGAAACTACTGTATTACAATAATACCCCTAAACTTAGGGTTTTGGGTTTTAACTCTGGAACTTTAACTTAATTACATCAATGCCATCTCTATGAAATGTACCGTTATTTACCATCTTGCCATCATTGTATGTGGACCTATGGGCCTTCTCTTTGACCTGTAGGCCTTGAGCCTGTCTTCTATATCTCTTGGAGGTATGGGTCTTCCTTGGTCTTATGGGCATGGCCCATCTTCTAATGCACTTGGATATGTGGGCCTTCCTTGGTCATGGGCTTAGGCCCTATCTTCCAACAGCAGTGAATCCATCTCGTCCTTCATGGCCAACTCCAACTTGGTTGATTCATCAACTTGCATTGCTTCCTCATAACTCTCTGGTTCACCTTTATCAGTCAATAAGATATAATTCAGTGTAGGGAGTACCTCTATGGTGGTCTACTTTTTCTAGTAGATCTCTTGAGTTCAATCACATGAATGTCCTAATTTACTTTTGAGGGTATGTTTTCCTGGACTTCCTGAGCGATATTCTCCATCTCAATAAGTGGAGGATCTCTCAACTGAATCACTTCAGACTTCTTGGCTTCTTCACTTGTGCTCTCAGACTTTGTTCTCAACTTGTCTTTATACATGGCACCTTCATTGAAAATCACGTCATTGTTCCTGATAACCATACGACTTTGGTCTTCCCAAAAGCAATAACCAAACTCGGTACCACCATATCCAATAAAGAAACATATCTTTGATTTAACATCAAGTTTATTTCTAACAGAAAAATCAATATGAATATAAGAAACACAACCAAAAACTTTCAAAAAATAAAGGTTTACCTCTTTGTCACTCTAGGCCTCTTTTGGTATTTTTTAATCCAAATAGGCAGCGGTGCTAATAGCCCCAGGCCAAAACATCTTTGGAAATCCCACATGTAATCTCATGTTCCTAGCTTGCTCGTTCAAAGTTCTATTCATCCTCTCAGCCACACCATTCTGTGGAGGTTTTCCAGGAATGGACTTCTTCATCTTGATTCCATTATCAGCACAGTACAGCTTGAAATTATCATCTATGTATTCT